>NW_011349573.1:18603-85886 GCF_000735185.1 Notothenia coriiceps | reverse complement strand
AATTCAGTGAATACAGTAGGTTTTACAGAGATGCTGTTTGAGAAACCAAAGTGAGTTTGGAAAATTGCACAATATAAATATATTCTAGTAGACCTCAACAATGGAATTATGATCAGTGGAAATGGCCATGACATGGGACCTTTAAGCACTCCACTTGCAGCTCATCGCTTCCTCGTACGCATTAATGAATATTTTTCGTTTCATCCTGAGGTGCGCACTTCAAATATGATCTAAGGTTTGACATCAAGCACACGTGGACCAGCTGGGTCTATTTCCATTAATTAAGTGAAGAGCGATGTCCATATGAAGGCACTGAGCCTTTTTGTTTCAGCATGCTGAATATCTTGATTGGACCTCTTGATGCATCTTTTATGAATCAAAGTGCAAAGCCTGGATAGCCTGGTTACCACTACAAAGCCTAACGGAGCTCACCGGGAATTACTTATTATTCATATCACTCTATTACCCCCTAAACAACATTTCAGGGAGACACGCAGGAAATTGTGGTTGGATCAGACCTGCCGCATTCACATTCCTTTAAACAAACAAACACCAGAATAGGCTGGCTTTGAAGTTGTGACCCATATAGATGAAGCAATAGAGCGGTGCAGTGATGACGCGTTTTTTAGGCCGACCCGGAAGTTAGCAAGTTAGCTCCCGCGTCAAAAAGCAGAGGGATTTTTCCATTGGATTTCGGTATATTGCAGAACATAAGCTCTGTGGCAAACACTTTTATGATCCTTACACTTTAGTTCAGCAGGATAATATCCACATATTAACCTATTTTGTCTCTGCTGTTGTGCAGAGAACATGCATCTGTCCTTATCTCTGCAGGATTAAACATCACGTCAAGTTGCACATGCTCTTTGAATAAATATGTCTTTACTCTGATATTAAGCTGCTTATTCCTCCCTCCCCTATGTATATATATTTCTATATGTGTAGGGTCTCATTTTCTTCTTGAGCTGCATCATCAAAAAAAGGATGAGAGGGCTGCAAACGCCTAGGAATGCTGTTTGTATGCACTTCTTTGCTAAATCTCTTTTGGAGAGCTTGATCCTCTGTTTTTATCAAAATATGACAAATTAGTTTTGAACATATTTATGCTGGGTAGCTTTTATCGTCAACATGGCAAAACACATATTTATACTAAACACATTTGCAAAATGGTGACTCCCAACAATATTTCTACTTCAGTATCCACATGTACATGGACAATGTTACTGACAAGGGGGTCGGTTTATTCACGCATTTAACAGTGAAGTGTTTTCTAAGGTGAGCCTGGCTGTTGGTCACCCTGCTGTCACTCCATCCCTTTATACTCAAAAGCTGGAAAGTTTCTGCAGAAAGTAAACACTTTGTTAGGATTCAAACACTTGCTAAAAAACAAATTCCTTGATGAAAAATCACTTCTGAAATGGTTTCATAAGGTTCATAGAGCCCAATTTAAAAATGTACCTCACCAGTAGACAAAATATTTTTTTTGGAGTAGAACTAATTGGATTCATGTGTCTGTAACTTGGGCAAAGCATGAAGGTCAATACATGTAAAGACAATATAATTAAAACCAGAATATGAGCAAATGATTAGGAGAATAGAGATCTACATGTTTGTATTCAACCCCCAAATTCCCTCATTTCTTTGAGTTTGTATAGGCGACTGATACAAGACCACTTGTAGTAAAAATGCTTTAAGAGTCAATAGTGCCGTCCTGAGAAGTATTACCATTTTGAGCAGTCAGATGTAGGCCATGAGGGCTATACAAATATCTGCAACCAGACGTGCCTCTGCTGGGGCATGCAACTGTTTATTTTAGGAAAGTAGGTAGTCGGTTCAGTGACTTCTTCTTGCTTACACAACGCAAGAAAGAAAGCTGTGAGAAGGATCCAGGTGGAAATGTGTTGCACACCACTGAGTGTGTGTCTTTATCTCTATTTAGACATGTAAGCTAAAATGGCCAAACATTAAGAGGCACTAAGAAAGCTCAACAAAAACCCGACAAAACTAAACAAATGTAATATGAATGCCCATCTCCGCAATTGAATGAACCATTCAGTATGAAATAAACTCCCACAGCTAACATGACACGGAGATTTCTTCTGTCTGATAAATCAATGTCCATCGTGAACTAAGTGTCTGGGCCGTCTTTGTTTGGCATAGCAGGGATTCACTGTGGCTTTGCAACACGCCATGTGTTGGATTCCCTCGCATGCTGGAGGAGACGTGTAGAAACACAATATGCTGGCCACTTGCAGGTTAAAGGGGTCCTGTTTTGATCATTTTGCAGGTTCATATTTGTTGCAGTATCGGACATGTTTACACACTTTAATGTTCACATTTTTTCTCATACTTCCTGTGCTGCAGCACATCTTTTCACCCTCTGTCTGAAACCAGAGCCCAGTCTGCTCTGATTGGTTAGCTCTGTTGTGATTGGTCAACCGCTTTAAGATGTCCCGCCCCTAAGTCTATAACGTTCAATGTGTTGGAGTGCTGGCCAATAGAAGTGCGTGTGTTGCATAGCGATGTCTCTATGTTCCTTAACTTTGGGACCTTTGCGGACTATTTACATTTACACAACCACACTATATAACACACTAGGTGAAACTCCAAAAAGCACAACAGGGCCTCTTTAAATACACTGCTGTTTCATCTTAGAACTCTGTTCATCAATAATAAAAAAAATCTGATTTTGCATTCATGTGGGGGCAGTATTATATAAACACAAATAAAGCCCTTGGATATGGCTGTTACCATTTCTTTAAACACTTTAGAGATAAAAAGAAATGGTGCTATGACTCCCCACGGTTGTCCAAAACAAGTGCATCAGAAGCAGCAGCGCCGTGGACTCTCTTATCACATTCCAACTTATGTCAAGTCGTATCTCATTAAATCTTCTCTGATCGGAGCTGAACTGAATTGGAGATGAGCGGTGAATAATGCATCAACTGCGTGATGATGACATCACCCCACAAACACATACACATGCATCTCTACAAGAGAGGTTATATCCTCTTATTGTCAGAAATGATTTACTAGAAGACATGTTTCCTATGAAATGACCCTGTAATTAGAGGTATTTGACAAAGTATGTGAAGGCAGTCAGACTCAGAGGCTTATCAAAACATGTTTGTATTCGCTGCTAGTGTCTTCACTACCATTATTCAAGCATAGGAACAAATTAAAACATGCATATTGGTTTAATAGGAAGGGTCACGCTTTGTTAGTCCGTGTGGTATGACATGTTGAGATGTTTTCTGCTATGTCCTGTTGGTACTCTGTGTTTCGGTAGGCAGTAATTGGAGAAGGGCTTTGAGGCTTTCTCCAGTGACCTCATTGCCCCAATTACATTTGTAGCCTTCCCAGAAAACAACCCTTCTCACAAACTAATGTCTGATTATTACTCCCAGTCCAAATGAGGTTCAAAAAAAGCAGCTGAGGGAGCGGGGCAGGGACATATGGCTGAGCCTTTTTAGAGTGTGTTGCAGTACGTTTTTTATCCTTAGTTCATTTAACCAAAAAAAATAAGATATCACATTTTTTAAAACCCTTGAAAATGCTGTGGTTATGCACCAAATAATTTCCATAACTACTTTATAAATGTCTGGTTTAGATGCTAATATTACTAGCATAATTTTTCATAAAAACGGGCAATCCAGGATTACTTAAAGGGGCCTCTTGCTAATTTTCAGGTTCATATTCATATGTTGTGCCTCTATTTGACATGTCTCCATGCTTTAATGTGCTGCAGCACCTCTTTTCACCCTCTGTCTGAAACCAGAGCACAGTCTGCTCTGATTGGTTAGCTGGCCGGCTCTGTTGTGATTGGTCAACCCCTCAGAGATGTCCTGCCCCTTAACTATGATGTACAATGTGTAGGAGCGCTAGCCAATAGCAGCGCGAGTGTAGGAATGTCCCTTCATACAGGAAGTAAACAAAGGAGTCCAATGGAGGTTCTGAGTACATTTTCTACTTCTGACCTTATTTTATCATATACCTCCCTCATTATCAGTCAAGACCAACCAAAATTAAAATGAGTTCAAATTCATCTTTTAAAGTTTCACATTAATTTATGTTACACCTCCATGTAGTTACTCATTTAAAAAATAACCTCTGACATGTTTTCCATACATCAGCAGATGTGTCTTTTAATTGGAACAGTCTAATGCTTCAGTGTTGACAGGTTGAAACATTATTTTTTTTCTAAATTGTCAGCTTTTGAGAAGGTTGGATAACAACCTTGTGTTGAGCTCAGTGACGATGTGTTTGTAGTTTTTAAACTGGATTTTGAGAGTGATTCATATCAATGTTAACCCATGGAGGAGCATAACTGAGCAGATCCAGAATGCACCCGAATCATCACACAACTCTTCAAGTCACAAAAAGTCCTCAAACCAGCATGAAGTATGCAGCAAACAATCATCCCTCACTGGACATTTGTCCTCAAAGTTGCACACTAACCAGTTGATTGAGTTGAGGCCATTTGCGGACGACAACCTCGGATGGAACGAGGAATCAATGCCGTGTTTGTCCACTCTTCTGCTCATTAAGAAACCCCTATTCACGTCAGGGTCTGCATATGACAAAGAAAGCTCACAAGTGCACATTTTCAGTCAGAGGAGGGTGGTTTTTCCTCCTTCTCAAAGCCCTCCCCTCATCCAAATTCGCCTCACAGAAGCGCTGTGCCAGAGGCCAAAGTCTTGACAGGGGTAGCCCAGTGAGGGGGGAAATCAAACGAGTCCGTTTTCTGCAGCCGGGCTCTCCGACACGGAGCCCCTGCTTACCCAGCAGCACCTTTGCAATCGAGGAATAAAATAAGCTTTACACGTGCATCCATCATCCTCAGCAAGACTGGGTTTTGTCTCATGCCTCTGTGATGTGAGTCGATTGGTTACTCATAAATACTGGTGTGCAGATTGAAATCCACACATAATATCACATTCATCTCTAGTGATCAATGTTGATACAATACAATGGGTATCACTGCAACGCAAATAAGTGTTTCTTCAATATTTGTCTGTGAGATTGGAAATCGTTGTTTAATTAAAAAGTAGAAGTAGAAAAGGAGAACATTTCATTTTTTGTGCTAATGGACAAAAATATTTGAACCTTTTTTTTGTTTAAAATGAAGGTCTGGTTTGTGTAAGGTCAAGTGTATATCCTACTCATTAAATGTGACTTGCCTGCCTTGTTACTTTGATATCGTTTCACAATTTAGTTTAGTTACTTTTAAAGTCTCAATAAACTGTACCAATTGATCTGTAAAATTAATGATTTTTTTTACGCACAGCACAACAATATTCAACATTTTAGGCTTAGGCATTGAGCAATGTGTTTTCACTTTAATTCAAGCAACATTTTGTACATCACCTTGGTAATTTGAAGACTATTTTTAGTACATTTCAGCCCTTTCTGTTATCTCCATATAGCGGCAGTGCGTCTAGCCTCAAACTTGTGCTGCACTGCATTAAAGCTGCTCCATCTAGCGCTCTTTATCCTCTGTGTAAACCCAAGTGATTCCTACATGCACATTTATTTCTCGAAAACATTCGCATAATGAGGATTGATTTTCCTCTTGAGCGTTCATTGGGAAGGTTTCACTCATTGCGCCATGTAGAGGATGAAGGCTCCAGAGGAACGCAGCTCACATTGGAGCGTTCACAGTCAAGCCAGATAAAGTATCCAAACAAGGCCTCTGATCTGTCCTTCAAAATAAAAGCCATGCAGGAAAATGCATTCAAATGAGCACAGCATTCGGGGAAAAGTCATACAATAATCTGTTAAAACGGTCCATGTGAAATATGAACATGTCTGGCAATAATCTCTGCCGTATTTGTTGCCCTGTAGAGTCTGTAAATAGCATGCTAAAGCATTATAGTTGATGACGGATTGCGTGCTTTTATTTTGACGCCAAATCCCCTCTTTTCCTGTGCTGTCTTGCTCAGCTCATGCTGACTTCTCGCCGCACTCTGAGAGAGCGGAGGAGAGAGAGAGAGAGAGAGACGGCATCCGATGTGTCTTTTTCTGCACATCACTTTGGAAATTTGCGCTCGTGTAGTCCTGCTAAAGGCGGTGCTCACCTGCCGGGCTGTGAGCGGCTAACTGATTTAAGAGGATCATCAGACTAATTGCCTCCTTTGATATTGCCCTTCATTGATTCTTTCGACCATTCCCCTAATCACTGTCATGATTTTCTTCATTTTCTCCTCTCCTGCTGTTTCAAAGTGACCGGTTGCAGGTGTTTTTGTGCTCCGATTTGCGCCAGTCAAGCCTGGCAATATGTAATTTTGTGGATAGACGCTGCGTTTTTTTTGGAGAAGTGGACTATTTCACGGCTCGGGATTCCTTGTGATTTCTTTTTCAAACGTTACTGCTTTACTCTGTAGACCAGAACAGATTCTGATACACCGTGATGGTGTGGGGCTATCAGAACTAACAGCAGAGTGTACGCTATCATTTGGAAACTGCTTGTGGGTAAGTTCAATATATGTTTGGTCTATTCGTTTCCAAAGTTATTTTGATGCCCGTGCTGATTTCTGTAGATCTGCTTGAACCAGTTTGTGGGCACTAACGATCCGTTTGGATTATGCTGATATTACAAATGGATTCCAGTTCTTCCAAATATGCGGCACTTAAATGCACATTTGGAGTGTTTACCCCTCATAAATCCCAGTGGCTCCTTTTGCTTTAGTTGCGGATGCAGCCTCCTCAGCTCAGTGGATGTTACAGGGAAGTCTTCACGGCTGCAGTACGACACTGAAGTGGACTGCTGAAGTCGTCTGTGTTCTTTAGTAAAAACCCAATTATCCAAGCACACCAATTACATTGTGTCAGTGGATACGGGCTGTTAATTTTACGGCGATTTTTTTTTATCTCGACGTTAAATGTGCAATAACACTGTGCGCATTTGCGTGTCGCTCCGGTGCGTCAGCAATGTTGTGTGTGTTTGTGTGTATAAGCGCCTGTGGAAAGTGCGCGATTTTGATGCGTGTGTGAGTGGGTGTATGTGCATGTGCACATGCACGCGTGTCAGAAAAGGGGTGTCGAGCAGTGCCCGGGTTTAGTCATTTCAAATTATTTCTGCTGAATGATTGCTTGACGAGTCAGCTCTCTGCCTCGGTGTTTGCTAGTATTTCCTCTCCCATCCCCTGTGCCTCCCTCTCATGCTCGGGTGGATGATGGCCTATAATCGCCCAGATGGATGTTGGAGCTCCACTCTGTCTTGGATCAGACTGGAGTTTGCCTTAAACATATTTTGGAATTAGGAAATTATACTGCTGTAAAGTTAGAGCAGATGCCGGTTTAACAAAATGGGGAGGGGGGTGTTTTTGTCTTTCACCCATGACATAGGAATTACGCAAGATACTGTAGCCTTCTAACTTGCAACTCACCTTTTCAGTCATGACGACTGCCAGAAAGCTGCTCCTTCTTACACATTTTTCTGTTAAACTGTTAGAAACAATCAACTCCTAAGGCCAAGGCCTGCAGGCAGAGAAAGACTTACATTCATAGCAGCTCGTTAATAAAATAAGATGTCTATGTTTGTCACATGTGTGCTCCATTCCCACTGCTCTGAAATCATCTTGATCTGCAATTCAATTTCTTCTTGACTACTTCTGCTGTAGGTGATATATTCTTGGTTTATGATGCTATTTTAATATCATCTTTATTTATCTCGAATACCAGGGGTTAAGCTTTGCCACAGGAGCAACCAGCAGCACATGAATTTATAGGTAAGTGGCAGTGGCCACTTAACGCAAGCCCTGCAGCTACATATTGAGCTGAGTCGAGTGCTCTCACATAGAAATTGATTTAGACAAAGATTATGTCATCCAGCATTGGCACACTTTTTTTATGCTGGTCAACTTTACCCAGCAGCATTCAATTCCTCTTCTGCTGCCTGATGAATTAAGTGTAGATTTAAAGGGCATCTTAATGCACCATTAAAGTCGCTGTCTTATTGGCGGGGTCATTTTCAGTCACTTCTTTTGTACTTAATCAGTTTTTTTTTTTTCATTTTAACTCTGACTGGGCATGTGGATGCCCTTAATAAAGTTAAATTTCAACATTAAACTCAGTGCCATTAGTGACATTACATTAGTACATATTTGCTAATATCCATTGTGGCTTCCAATGCTCTCTCTGGCAGACAGACATATCTGAAGACACAAGCTTTCTCCCCTTCCTGTCTTGATTGATACTTTTAATTTTCAAGGAGCTGTCACCAATGCCTATTGGCCTTGGCTTTCCAATCAAGGGGCAGGCAGTCAGAGGCTTTCAAATGAAAGAGTTCATTAATATAGCGGGAAATAAGGGTTGTCTCGCTGTGCAATATTGGCTCTGTGTGGGGAGTGATTGGAGCAATTGATGAGGATTTGTGAGGAAGAATGTTGAGAGAGGCCACCTCAATCATGGATATTAAATTACATTAATAAGACTACAAGGGGAAATCGAAATACCCAGAGGTGATCCAGCTTGTGTGTTTGTGTGTATGGGCGGCAATGTGCATGTGTGCAAATTCAGCCGGACCACCCTCCATTCTGACTTCTGTGCAGACTTATTGACTGTTGTGGACCACATGCATAACACACATGCTCTCAGTTAAATCTTTTGAAAATCCAATTCCCGTGAAGATGAGATTCCTCTTTCCTCATGCCTTGTTCCATTTTCCATCACAATCATAGGCCATCGATCTGATTCCAAGCTATTTATTTTTGTTGCAGACATCATGTCATGGATTGACAAGTATGGTAGATCAGGTAGATTACAATATGTCTGGCCATGTTGCTCTGCTCATAAGAAAGATTAATGAGGGTGAACACTAGGGCTGCACAATATTGGAAAAAACTGACATTGCGATTCCCCCCCCCCTGCGATATATATTGCGATATGAAAACATACAGGAATTGAAGAAAATACCTTTTTTTCCCCCCCGCAAACCATCCTTTCTTGAACTTTAATGCTATACAATTGGTATTTTTTTAACTATATTTAACCGGATGAAGGATTTTAGTCACGGACGTCTGGATCTTAAGTTATCAGAGCAACAAGCTGAGCTAGCTCGGTTAGCAGCGCCAAACTGCCCTGGAGAAACACATGAAACGACTTTATTCAGTGTTTTTACCTTTAATCACGGGGTCCGTTTGCTTTGGAGATGTGATTGTGATTGGTGGTTTGCTGTGCATGCAGAGCCTGCATGTCACTCACTCAAGTACCCCTGACATGCAAGTTATCCTTTTGTAGCAAGCAGCAAAATAATTGTAACATGACGTGTTTGAGTTAATTTGCCTACTTAATATCGCAAGTCTTACATTTTTTCATCGTCCACACGATGTGCGCATATCGCGATTATCGTCACGACTAGGGATGTCCCGATCACCTTTTTTTGCTCCCGACCCGATTCCGACCATTTGATTTTGATAATCTGCCGAAACCGATTTTTCCCGATCTGATCTTTATGCAATGCATTAAGAGAAAAAAAAGGTAACAGATAACGGCTGGTCATCCAACGCGATGAATTCAGCTATCTTGGCTGTTATTTTTTTGGCCTTTTCACTGTTCTGGGGCAGTTTCTCTTTTAAAAGTCTCTGAAAGTGTCGATTGTTTCAGTGCCGTTGCCTGAGTGGCCGCTGTGTACTCGTCGTGTTGTTGTTGGTGTTTGTTTCTCAGGTGGCGTATTAGATTGGTCGTGTTGAACGTAGCTCTGTTCTTTCCACCACGCGGAACCTCCGCTTTGCAAACATTGCATCTGGCTGTTACACTGCCTCCGCTTTCAATTTTATAATACTTCCAAACTCCTGACATTTTCTCTGTCCCGACTTCCGAGTCACCAGCTGAACGTAGCCTGTCGTTAGCTTACTGCTACTATTAGACACTGCGCCCAGCCCACTCTGTTGTTGTGTAATTTGAAACCAAAACTAAGGCCTCAGGATGACTTTAAGACGTGAACATGGTCATTTTTGTTTTGTAACATTAAATAAAATTATAAAAATATTTTATATATAAAAATAAATATCCCGATCCCCGATTTTTTTCTTCCGATCTTTTGAAAATCCCGTGATCGGATCGGGACATCTCTAGTCACGACTCACGACACAATATATCGTGTAGCCCTAGTGAACATCAACATTTACATCTATTTATCCTTTCTGGCTTAAGTATTTTCACCTCAACTTTCCACTCATTGTTTTAATTCAGCGGTCCCAAATTATGCTAAGAGACCTTTTTTTTTTAAATCAGTGGCTTGTGGCCTTTCTCTATTCATGTCCCCGTCACAGTCTGCAGCAAATAGTCGTGTTTTTCATCCCCATCAGAAACCTCATATTTGAGTAATTTTTTATATTCACTATCATATGAAAGGAGCTCTATTATCCTTTTGGGGGTTTTCCCTTTTCCTGTAGTGTGTTATATATGTTTTTGTGCATGTAAATGGTCTGCAAAGGCTGAAATCCAAAAGTTCCCTCCAGAGGTATTTTTCTTTTGAAGCTTTTAAACTTGAATTCTTCCTACCTGTATCTTTTTTTTAAATTCCTTGTGTAAAACAAGTTTAAGGCAATTTTTATCTTTTTTTATAAACTAGCATTGCCTTACCGTAAGGCTGTTATTTCCACTCTCAATAGTTTAGTTGTAAATCAATTTAGATTATTTGCTTTAATTATGCAAAGAGTGGGCAATATATTGCCTAAATATACCATTCATTTATGTAAAATCTGATTATTTTCCTGTATATATTTGGATACACCATTTATGAATACTTTACTGGTGGACCTCAGGTAGCTTTACCCCTCTCAGGTACATCAGCCCTTAAGAGATGTCATTATTTGCATTTGTATAACCCCACTAGGTATGTCAGGCCGGGCTAAAGGCCCTGACACACCTACCCGATTTTGGGAGTCAGAGGTTGTCAGAGGTAGTCGGGCATTCGCGGCGCCCTACTCAGGTTGGTGTGTCCCGCACCGTTGTTGCTTTACGGCACATTTTCACAGCTCAGAGAAAGTCGGGCCAAAGAAATCACTCTGATTGGCTGTTCAGCTTAGCGAGTCAGTGCATGAGAAGCGAAGCGGAAGTGAGGGACCAAAACAAACGATTAAGAAGGCACACACAGACGGTTCATCTTTTTCATTTTCATCTCACCCGGACGCAAGAGTTTCTTTTTCATGTTTACATGTTTTCGATCGACGAGACAGACTGAAAATGGAACCCAGACGCTATTTGTTGTTTGTTTATATCACGCAGCCTGTTCTTCTTCTCTCTGTGTATAGTCTGTCTTCCGGTTGTTGCCTCTTTTGAATGACGAATACACACTACCGCTGCCTGCTGCTAAGGACAGTTATTGCCACTCGTCAACTGAAGTCTTTGCGGTGTGTTCGTAGGCGGGCGGCGTAGCCGACGCAGGTGACGTAGCGGATGTAAAAGTCGGGACGCCTTCGGTACGCGTTCTTTGGTCTCAGGTTGGTGTGTAGCGGCCTTAAGACTCCAACACAAGTTATCTGTCCTTTAGTCTGTTTCATGCTGAAAAAAGGAAAGCCACCCTTTCAGAGAAAATATAGCAACCATGATTACTCACTGAGGCGAGACTAGGCTGTATTAAAAAGTAAATTCCCCCCCCCCCCCCCTACAGCTCTCGATATGCGCTCCCCTGGAGTCATTCATCAGAGGGTAGGTATCAATATGAATGGTCTTCCCCTGCAAATCATTTTCATGGTCGACTTACTTTTGAGACCTTGATCTGAATGCCTTCATGTATGGATGGGAGCATCTGCTGCTCAAATGCTTCCTTTATTCACTTCCTGCATGTAATGGCATTCCTATCCAAACAGAGTAATGCTTAACACTACAATAAAAGCATGGTAATGGTCTCTTTGCATTGCTCTTGAAAAAAAAGAAATGCTTCTGTGCATGTATGTGTGTCTTCAAGGGGGATCAAAGCAGAACTGATCAGAGTCAAATGCAATTTAAAAGCTATTTATTTTGTTAAAGCAGGAACTAAAAGGACTCTGGGTCAGCCGCAGAGGGTCAGGCCCTGGAGCATAAATGTTGTGCTGGTCAATGGTAACACAGCTAAAAGAAAAAAAAGTACTTGTGTTGCTCTTCCTCTGATGAAAAGGCCATCTAAGAAATGATCAGTTACCTCAATATACAGTATTTCTCTTTGCTAGGGGCAAGTGAAATGAAAAGTGAATGAAGTTATTTGTCTTTTCTTCTGAAAAGGCAGTGGCATAAGAAGCCCATTGCTATAAGCAAGAGGGTTGAATTGCCATTTTCATCCTTTTTCTTTTCAGGCCCAGTGTCATCGTAGCATGTCTGGAGGTGATCCTCAGAGGCCCATCCAGCCTACAAAGATGAAGTTGATGTGTTTTCGATGGCTTTTTAGAGAGCTGTGGATAGAGAATGGAAATTGCATGCCAGGGGAAGCAAAATAAGCAATTTTTCCTCCCATTTCCCCTCCTCTCTTCATCGGATCTGTGCCTACTCATTCATGAAGGCTTTGTTGTGACATTCCATACGTTGTTGTGGTGATAAGAAAAAAAATCACACAAATGACGTTTGGCCGGAGGGGAGGGGGGGGGGCTCCGCAAGCTAATGCATTTCCAGGCTGGCTAACACCACCGAAGAAGAGACACGTCCGTCTAATGTTATGAAATCACAAGCAGCGACAGTTATCCACTTTTGACCTGTGTTTTCGTGGATGGTGGTTCGATTTTCAGGACAGTCAAGTATTGTTATGATCTATGAACACAGGCTGCTTGCGTACAGTCAGTGAGTGTATACATGTGTAGCCTCTGTGAGAAACATCCCCTCTGAGGCAGGCGAGACCTGAAATAGAACAGCAACGTCAAGGGATTAATAGTGAGTGAAATCAAGAAGCGCTTCATTAGCAGTTCTTCATTTGTCGTTAGCCACTACATATTATACTATACACTACAGTATGAGACCCTTGGCAACATTATATTGAAGCTAATCTGTACATATATAGAACAAGATGGGTCGGAACCATTCAGACAGAAGCTCTAAAACCATAGACCACTTCTAACGTCTAATGTCATGTGACTCAAAAGGATGATTCATCAGCATGCAAAAATACATTAAGTGTTTAATCCATCGCTTTTATCTTTAATTGCTTTCCTTTCTCCTATTTAGATTAGAAAAGGATGACCTGCAATGCCCACATTTGATTGGCCGATGCCGTGCTGTGCTAGTTGATGATCCTCTGCATTGCTGTCAAAGTTATTTTGGAGAAACGTCTTTGAATTTGCAGGGAAATGTCATTGAAATGAATGAGGAGGCATCGTGTTTTCATGCAATGCTCGTCAGTCTGGGCTAGGGATGCCAGTGATTATTCGATTATTCGAATATTCGTTACAGTCTCCATAATCGAATATTATTTTTAAAAATCGATTTTATTTATATATGTTTTTATTATTATTTATGTTTTTTTTTTTTCTGGCTTGGTTTCAACCAAAATATAGACTAATGCTAATAATAGTAATAGTATTAATAGTTGTAAATGGCCATTGGTCACACCACCAGTTTGTTTTACTGTAAACTTGGAGGAAGCCTGCGTGCAGAGCAGACTGCTGCTGCAGCACGCTACACACCGACCCCGCCCCCACCCCCCCTCTCCCTCACAGGTGCGACTAAAGATGAACAAAGCGGCAGGTAAAAAGAGTTCCTCCTCGTGGAACTACTTCGAACTTACAAGTCCAAAGGAAGTTAAATGCAAGCTCTGCGAAAAGACGTTGGTCTAAGAGGTTACAGAGAAGACGCAGCACTGCTGCGCATAGCGCATTTGAGTGCCAAGCACGCCAAAGAGGTTACAGAGCACTACGCATCTCCCAAATAAAGGCAATGGCAGGCACTTTAGAAGAATAACAAAATTAATTAAAACCCACATCATGTTGGTGTTGGTCTATGTGGTCGTTTTATTTTTGTTTTACTGTTAACATGACCAGTAAGAAAAACAACGGAAGTTCCTTTTTGTCTTCTGAGTTTTTTTTTTCNGGACCATACCTATATAAGGCATATTTATACTTTTTATTTTTCAAAATACCAAACAGATCATGCATTTTAGCCATTCCTCATTTCGCTCAATTTAACACTGTCTTTGCATGGGCTGATTCTGTGAGAACAGCACCATCTACAGGCCTGGCATATGTACTACAGCGTCTCCAGCGCTTTCCAACGGCAATGTCCTTGGCTGTCTCCTCCTGATTGGTGGAGTTGGCCCAATAGCCGTAGCGCCACTTCTGTGACGTCATAGAAGTGTTCAAATCTGGATCAGTCTGTATCAGATCCGTTGCAGCCCCTTTTTAAGAGATTTGGGTATGGAGGAAAATAGAGAGGGTTGTGTTTTCTGACACTTGGTGAGTTCCCTGGAACACCGGGGACACATATTCATGTATAAAAGACGTACAAAAGTGCATTTTGCATGACAGGTCACCTTTAAGTTGACTTTTGCTTGCAGGGCAGGTTTGCTTAAGACATATAAGGGACATTTATTGAGGAAAGACAAACAGCTTTCACATTGACGTGTTTGGATGCATTTCCTTTGCAATATGCACGTTGCATAACGTATGTTTCTGTCTTAAGATTACGTTGTGTGCCTCTGCTGTGTTTAATTTCAATTTCACCATGAAAAGCAAGGGGCTTGCCACTGTATTGCGTATTTCAATCAAATCATTTGATATGTGGCACATCCATCATTATCCTTGAAGCTGTGCATTCATCGCTGATGAAAGCTGAAGTACTTTCAAGCAGCGCACAACCTCGACAGACAGAGTCAGATAAATTGACTGCACAATTTCATGCACATTGTGTGCTAGAAGAAAGACTGATTATTTCTTCAAAGGATTTGTTTGTTGTGTTGCTGTCGGCTGTGCATGTTCTGTTTTCGGCTCAATTTGATTCTGAAGCGGGAGATTAGATTTTTCTTCTTTTTTTTTTAGCAGCAAGATAAATGTTTAGCAGCCTTAATAATTATAGTTGCTGTAGGGTAGGAGTTTAATAACGGTGTTAATAATGTGACAATCCTCTTTTATTCCCCCTTAAATCACCCCATGGTTCTGCTGCTTAGATAAGACGGTATATTTAGCTAAGTCATTTGGATAAAAGAGCATTATTTTTATATTTTAGGCCTTTACTTATGTCATTAAGTGTTTTCACTGATCCATCATTATGTTTCCATGTAATCTATAAAAAGATGCTCTGTACTAGAGGATCTCGACCATCCTCCTTCCTTCATAGGACAAAAAAACCTATCCGGAGGAATTGTTTCCTGCTGTTATACTGTAAAATATGCATCGTTCTTTTACTTTCTTAAAGTCTGTTCCCCTTGAAGAACTCAGACTTTGATGCTCTTCAATGAATAGCATTAGCATACTGTAGAGTTAGCGAGAGAGTCGTCGCTTCAGCAGCAGATCAGTCTCAGTGTCACAGATTTAAATTTAGTAGCAGAGTAAGAAATGTGTGTTTGAGGTTGTGTGTGTGAGATAAAGGGAGATACGCTTCAGCCTGTGAATATTTCATCGCTATTTTTGAAAGTCTCAACCCCGGTTTGATGAAACTTCATTTTATTTAGCATCACGGCTGTTTCTCTGAGATGCACCTACTGCTGCCAGATACAGTTAATGTTAGATTCAGATAACCCCGCTGCAGCAATGTCGTTCAGTGGCTACTGTAGCATGTTTCCTCCCGAGCTGAATGACTTGAACTCTGACCGTGTTTTTGTTACGATTCCAGACACTTAGTATGTAGGACCCAAAAGCAGACAGGGAGGCAGAGGTAAAGTATTGTAGATACTTTATTTTTCCATGATTTAGCAAAAATGAACAAAAAGGTAATCACCAAAACTCCAGTCGAGATGACAAAAAATGAAGGCGGTCATGCAGTGAGGAATCAAAAACCAAAGAGTTCCAAAAGCATAGACCTGACACTGAACACTGGGAGACTGGGGAATTTAAATACTCAACAACGAGACACAGGTGAAAACAATCAGGGGCGGGGCTGACACTGACGAGCACAGGAGACAGAGAAGGGATGACAGGTGAAAACAATCAGGAAATTAGACACACCAGGGAGACTAACGACAGACAGGAAAAACACAGGGAAAAGGACCAGACAATAACTCAGGAGGAAAACATGACAGCAAACACCCAAACCTAGACAGACAACACTAAAACCCGTGACATAAACCTGGGGGTGTGACAGTTTTAGAGTTTGATTGACACTGTAGTTCAGACTTGATGGTTGAAAAGTCATGCGTTTAAGTTTGAGCCAATCTACACAAATGTTCTCGGATATCTGCTCCAAGAATAAAATGCAATTTGTTAGATAAGCACATTAAATCCACCAATCAACTTATTTAAAAAGCCCAATATCACAAATTACACATTTGTCCCGGGCTTTACAGTGAGCATTTCTGCTATATTTTATTTATATAGATCCGTTTATGTCCCTTTTCATATTAAACAAAACGCCAATAGCTCAGTTGGCTGTTATTTTTTTTCATAGTATAAAGTGAGCCGGTTTTAGAAACATGTGACCACAGCTGTCCCACATGTGTAGAAATGGACTGATGGCATCCTTTCAAAGGCAGCTAAATGATCTGTGACGTAGCAATAGAGCAGAATCATCAGTGTCAATTTAGCAACGCGTTTGTCATCACTGTGCTATGAATCCATAAACGTCAGTCAATCTAAAACGTTGAGACATTATGAATAGCAGCTTCAGTGCCCACAGCAGCTGTGAGTAAACAAAACAATCCTTTTGACAACCCAAATAATGATCTGCATTTTGAAAGATCAACATCTATTAACACTGGAAAATGTGCCATGTGCAGACGCAGCAAATTGGTTAAATCTTTTAAATCACATACATAGATTTGTATTATGGACAGTTATAGGGACAGTCAACTTAGATGTTAATAACTGACAGCCTTGACAATTCCAAAACATAATCCGCAGTTATTTCTGTGTGGCACCATTTCATGATACGGCCTCTCGTGGTTGCCTTCTCCTCATCCACTATTCTCCTCCCTTTTCCAGCGTTCATTCATCCTCTCTTCCCCTTTCCCCTCTCCCTCTCAGTGATTCAGGCAGGCTCTCCCTTGGTCCACTAAGCCCTGGCCTAGAATATCCAAAGAGAGAGCTCCGTTCACTTAATGTCATCCTTATTTCCCTGACAGCCAGGTGGGATAAAGAATCTATTTAGCAGGCAGATCAGGTAATGGGACTAAGAATTCGACGTGACTGAAAAGACAGTTTGAATGTGTGTGCACTAGCCTGTGTGTGCACACTTAGAATTAATCTAAAGTGATTTTTTTTTCAAGCTGACCATAGACAAACAGCTTAAAATAAGACATCTAAATGTTACTTTATACTGCATCTGCCATATGTTATCTTCAGTGATCTGTTTATGTCACTTTGGACATCAAATGAAAAGCCAATAGCTAAGTTGGCTCAGTAAAGCAATGATTATACAGTGGTTTGAATATGACGCAATTCAATTATCTACAATATTTAAATGTGTATCCCTCCCACGCAGAGCTAAATTAACGAAACAACACGATTGCATAACTCACACGGTAGCACGTTATCTCTCATTGTTTCTTATTCATCTTTTTTGGTTGTTGTATTGAAGCTGTTTTTATTCTGTTGCCAGGGACGAAGTTGACTGAGTGCATATTTATAACCTCACGCTGTAAAAAACATTTATTTGAAGACATTTACGCCGCTAAACATATCCAGAGATATCGATTGCATTCGAGAAGCAACCTCTTCCCTCTCTCTCACTCATGCGTGCATATCAAGAACATGGAGGCTTGTGGTTGCAAGGTTATTAGATAGTCCAAAATTGAATAATTCACTGAAGAGAGCACAGACTCGCGTGGGTGTGTGTGTGTGTGTGTGCGTCAGTCAAGGGTGTAAGGGCTTGAAAAGTGTTCTTCACAAATAGAAATGTTAATAACTCACCAAGCAGATATCAGTTTCCTGTACTAGAGGTAGAGGGGTTAGGGGAGAGGGGTGACAGTGGGAGGGTTACTTTCAACATTGGTAGCAGCAAAGGAGATGAAACATGTCAAACATTTTCAAACTCATTTCCATCGATATTCCAGAGCATGTTTGGGATTGAAATGCTTTCCAAACAAGCCGTAGATATGTCGACACAAATACGGTTGTCTGTTATTGCCTTCTGCTGTCAGTTCCTGTTGGCTGCTGAAATGGGAAATGTCCCTTAAAGATATGAACAGTCATCCAGAAGTATCAGATACGAGCAGTGGTTCAGAATGGAGCACGAGGTTCTTCAGTGTGAACAGCCCTGAGAAAATGTGTGACTGAGCAAGAGAGACTTAAAATGAGAGATCCGTATAAATCATCATCTCAATATCCCCCTGACGAGCCGTGGTATAGCAGGGAAGCCTCGGCCGTCAATTGCTGAAATTGTTTGTGTGAGAGGGAGATGCATTCCTCTGGGGCAACTCCGGGCCCCACGAGCGCTGAGAGAGAGCCCATTTCTCTTTCTGAACCCTCCTTGAAAATAATTGAATTTTGGATGAATCCGCTGAGGAGGAATCACTGTCATGGGGGGGAGAAAGTGGATGCTTGAGGAAAAAACAATCAAAAGACTGAGAGGCAGGTGACAGCACCTTTTAGGATGAGCTTTTTTTTTTTAAAATGGCGCTCTATGAGATGCTTGACAGGACAAGTTGTCATTGTAGGATTTTGAACAGATGACAATTTTTTTGTTGGGACATCTAGTATTCATTCATTCGTTAAAGGGGGGGGGTAACTCTGCCTTCTCTTTACTGATCTATTGTGTTCACGACCATGTGTCTGACAGTTAGACAGCTGCACTGAATCTTTCACTTCTCATTGCCTAATAACCATGTGCCAAGAAGTAAGACAGATAGCAACAATAATGGATAAACACATTTTTCATGATTACTGAGCAAATTGAGTGTTTGACCTTGATAAGCCCAACTTGGACAGATCACTTATTCAAACAGGTGGCCATCTTCTCAAATACAACAGACAGGCACTCAAAGATAAAGTGCAAACTGATGAAGAACACCATTCATCCTGTGTCCTTCTTCAGATTTCAGTGGGGATAACCGTTGTTTCGACCACTATGCCAACCGTTTGTAGTGCAATTAGCGTCACCCTGGTGTAAACAAGGCAGCCATGGGGGTCCTGGCCAATAGCAGTTTGGATGCTCACCACCAGCAACTCAACCGTGGAAAAAAAATATTTCTCTCTACAAGAAAGTTTAGAAAGGGCAGAGCATGCTAAGCTTATAGTTAAGTTACCGTCAGATGGGTCTGTGTGAAGTGTAGGGAGGAACTCATAATATCCGGGAGAACCATAACACGAAATGGGATTATGCATCAACAGATTCGCCATAAATCATGCTGTGATGACAATAAAGTAATCGGGGTTAGGGAGAGTGGTGGAAGTATATAACATCACAGGCGCCTGAGTGAAAGCAACCATCATGGTTATAAAGTGAACGCATTAAGTGGAGCACTGAAAAGCACCTCAATGCAAATAGCAAGCGTATAGACATGTGGCGGGCAATCATGTTTTACAAATGCAAGAGTGCCCGCATCAATACGTGCGCGGATGCCAGATGAGTTCAACAGCTTTTTAATTCTGGCTTTGATCTCCTCAACAGAGCCGGCCATTAAAGCCTTTCCCTCAGAAGACCTGGCACTTACAGCGGACATGAGAAGGGTCCTACTGAGAGTGCATTTGAAACCATCAGTGTACCGACAATTTGATCCAAACATTCAGTTAATGTCCAAACAGACATATTTAAGACTATAAGGAGCACCTGCTACAAGATACCAAACCTTTTTCATGAGAAGTCAGCAGAGTCATGCCTCAGCAATGTTATGTGGCATTCTCCCTCATTCTTGTGATGTGGTTTGAGTTGTGCAGCATGTCACACATACCCAGCTGGACTGCACTTATCTCCACTCAGCTCTCACACCTTAAAAATAACTGCACCCTTTGTCTGAATGTCGCTTGACAAGCTCTGCAGTCTGAGTACCACCTTAATTGGATTTTTATTCTTCCTCGCCAGAAGACCTCTGCCCACAAAATACTATCAAATACAAGAACTGTGAGTCCCAGGTTCCCTGAAACTTCCACAGAGGGGTTGTACATTTCTGAGTTTCTGGACTGCATCATCATTATTGTATATTTCTCTTACACTGGCTGCATGAGGTGCATCTGGTATTTGGATATCATCCAGTATTCGTAAATATTTGGGCTGTCAGTCGATTAAAATAGTTAATCGCGATTAATCGCAAATTAATTGCACATTTTTTATCTGTCCTAAATGT
This sequence comes from Notothenia coriiceps, assembly GCF_000735185.1. Taxonomy (NCBI): domain Eukaryota; kingdom Metazoa; phylum Chordata; class Actinopteri; order Perciformes; family Nototheniidae; genus Notothenia; species Notothenia coriiceps. Next base: position 65,548 of record NW_011349573.1, on the reverse strand, counting down.
ACCTGAGGAATATTTTTCAAGTTTTTAATACTCTTATCAACATATGAGTGGACAAATATGCTTTATGCAAATGTTTGTTTATTATCATTGGAACAATGACAAATATTCTCCTGAATATTCTCAACACAACAACCTGGAACCTCTCTCTCTCTTACACTCTCTCCCAACCCTGTGTACTTCTTTGCACTGAGCCAGTTGCTCAAACAGACAAGCCTGTTTACAGTTGTCTGCAAAATTCCGCTCCTCTGTCTTCATAACAGTCAAAGCATGAGACTGAAGTTCCCACTGTGGGTCAAAATAATGCGCTGTGATGTGCAGTCAACACGTTGGATTTGATCCGAATGATCTAACGCAGCCCCTCGTCCTCCACAATGTTAAGCTGTAGCCACCCATTTAGCTATCGCTGTTGTTGTGCAGGCGTCTCCCCGGCAAACTTTCAAGCGTGGTCTGCCACAAGCGAGCGGCAGGAGAGGGGCTGTCGGCATCAGCTGGGTGCTTGGCTTGCTGTTTAAAACACACTAGAATCTCCCACCATCCAACTAACAACCACAACAACCACAACAACAACAACAACAACGTCAAGCCTTTGGGCTCTGAAACTACGGGGCGGGCCGAGGACAAATACACACACATACGTTAATCGCACGTTAAAATAATTAGTGGTGTTAAAAAATGTTTGCGTTAACCCGTTATTAACGCGTTAACTTGACAGCCCTAATAAATAAATATATATTGTTACTATTAAACCATACCCTTAAACCAACTCTTCTCCCTTGCCCATACAACAAAATAAATAACATAACCTGCCTTGGTGGGAGCCAAAAAAAAAAACAGTGAGAAATTGCTTCTGGAGCCATTTTCCTATTTACGGCTGCACAAAATCTCAAAGCGCGGCGGCAGCACTGTGTCATGTTTTCATGTGTGATTCTTCAATATATTTAATCCCATAATCCACAATATTCTCTCTCTGCACACACAAGCAGTATAACAAGAAAATTAATTAGCCTACATCGCAAGAGCACGTTGTTGGATAAAATAAAGGCTTACTTTGGTACAGATATCACTGTGAACTGGAGGAATACCGAGCAGATCTAGTGATTCAGTGGATTCCTCGAGAAAGACACCATCTTTTGTGCTTATGTTTCCGACTTGCACCCAACAGGGAAAAGTAATTAAAAAGATAAGATTTGTGTGCGGTGGCGTTTAGCTTTTTTTCTGAGGTGGCATTGGTTGCAGAGAGCAAGGGCTGACGACAATGGGCCTTTGACGTGGAGAACACGTCAATGTCGCCATCTTTGGCTACGGGCCAGTTTCGCATGCCACTGTGAACGTCTCAAGGGTTATTGTGGTGGCTTTTCAGGGTTTTCTCTCAAAGGGCTGGAGCAGCTTTGTGGAATCTATGTGAAGCATCTTTGTCGTGACTGAAAGACCAATGGTAGCGCCACTGAGGCCGACATGGACGCCAGAAATGCCTCTCTTTGACTGTAGCAAGGAGATGTATAGCTTTTAATGTCATTCACTTCTTCAACTACCGTAATTTTCGGACTATAAGGCGCACCTGAATATAAGCCGCAGCAGCTAAATTGAATGATGTGTATATAAGCCGCACTGGACTATAAGCCGCAGGTGTTTTAATGTTTAATTACCATATGTAAGGGTTCGTGCACAGAGGGGATTGTCGGGAAAGAGATGGCTGTTTGAGGAAGCTCCCATTTATTAACATTTCAACAAACAAGTTGCATATTTGCATAACGTATTCAAGTGTTAGCATTTAGTGCAATAGTAGCTACAGAACATGTACTGTGCTGTGTAAACTGTACTGTATCGCATAGCGTTTCAGACACACAAACTTTTCAACTTTCAAACTTAAACGGTGCGCTCCCAGCGCACGTTTAACACGTTTGCACAAACTGTCTCGCTCTCGTAATGTCTGTCTGTCTTGCTCTCGTTCTGTCTCTCGTACCACTCTCGGTTCCACTTTTACTTTTGCGCGCTACCTGTCTCACTCTNAACCTCTCTAAAAAGGTCAAATGTCACTTGTTTTGCATCAATCTTGATACAGGGTACTTATTATATGTTATAGTTTGGATTCCTAAAGATTTAGTCTACCATCCCATCATTCAAGGGTGGTTTTCACTATAAGTCATGTGTTTTCTTTGAGGCAGTGTGAGAAGAATATGTAAACATGACTGAATTAGGGTATTGTATGTGGACAAAAATAGTCCATTTAAAAAGAGCCCATTCAAAAAAACTAAAGTTAGCCAGAGGTGAGGCATTGTACAGGGTTACGGCCCGTCCACACAGCAGCTTTGAAAACATCTTGGAGGTGGGCGTGTCTGAAAGCTTGGGGATTTTTTGCGAGCAACGCGACCAACAACCAATCACATGAATCTCCCGCCCCCGACATACAAAGCAATAGCAATGTTAAAACGAAGTAAACTGGATATAAAATCCCCAAACCACTCTCTGCCACCTCCCTCCATGCCTGGTTCCTCCGGTTTGTATCCCGGTAAGTTATTAGCGACTGGTCATAAAGAACCGGGTGAGACAGCGTGTGTGTGTGTGTAACTAATAACTAATTTCTCCTCCATTTTCAGGAATATAGAAAATGAACTGCGGTCTGGCTCTCCCAGCTTGCACGCGATTTGATTGGCTAGCGCTTATACTGTCAGATTTGCATAAACGGGATTTGATTGGCTGACGCTTCCACCTCAGCTTCAAAAGTTGAACATTGCTCAACTTTTGAATCCTGAAAATCCTGGAAATCCTGGAAATCTTCGCTTTGCTTCCCCACAATGCAGTTCGGCGAAAAGCAAGGCAAAGTGACGTTACCCCATTCAAAGTCAATGGGCAGAGAAGCGTTGGAAGATTTTTTTAACGCTGCTGTGTGGACGGGCCGTCACAGATCTCAGTCCACCGAGAAGCTCATGCAGGCTCAGATACTCGTGTTTACTTAACACCATGATGCAAGATACAAGACAGAAATCCATATGCTATACTCTCAACATTGAGACGGCTGAACCCATGGTTACTAGCTAACAATGCTAACAGCACAGACAATGCAAACAGTTGACGTAGTTGATAGAGTCAACAGCTTTTACCAAGCAGCACAAGCAGCCAGAACTTCTAAACTTCAGATGAAGCTACCCTCAAGGCACTGAGCTGAATTCATCTGCCACTAATGAAATGCTTCTTGGTGCAAACTGCCAACCCACAGATGTCAACAAGTCTCTAATCTGCAGCAGTAGAAAACCTCAGAGAAATTGTTCCTTAACACCAGCCACGCATTTACATCTCGCCCTCCGACTGTGATCGTGGCCACTGACAGGAAAATTGCTAAGAAAGCTCCAGATTGGTGCACCGCAGCCGCTTTGTTCTATCGCCCACTGTGACAGGTTTAAAAGGTCCTCTAGACATTTATGTTTAACTGAAGCACTGATTGCAAATAATATTACATTGCAGATGCAAGACCAACTCATTTAATGACAGCAACGTGAGATAGCGTATGTTAGAAGAACACTCAGTCCTCAACATGCCGTGCTGATCAGAGAACAACGAGGCTGGTTGATAAATATCAGATACAAAGTCAGAGAGATAATGAGAAATATTCAAATCTGCATAATTTCACAAAAATGTCACTTGTAATGATTCATGCGATTATGAAGTAAGTAGCACACAAGACAATCAAAGCCGCTCATCATTAAAATACATTTGATTAAATCATGTTTCTGTCACCAGTTTGTACGAGTAGTGACGGCGGTATGTAGTTCTTAATTCGAGTGATGTTCTTTCGCACTGGGCTCATAAATATTTTCAGCCATTTGCTGTGGATCGAGGTAACAAAATGAAGGCCTGATGAGAATGAACAGTTGGGGAGTGTGTCTTGTCGTGCGAAGGAAAGGTCAACCAGAGTGATCAACTCTTCTGGGCAGGTAGCATCTAATCAAGCTGGTGTCTTTGCTTAATGTACCTATTTGTCTCCACAGTGCTGCTGATGTCTATAAAAAGGAGGCAAACAAAGTAATAAGCCATTCTGTAATGCTGTATGCACATAAACACACACACACACACACACACACACACACACACACACACACACACACACACACACACACACACACACACACACACACACACACACACACACACACGCTGTCTCATAACCTTAAATGAGGCCTGCAATCCGACACACTGGGCTTTACTGCTGAAGACTGCAGCTATGGGAAGGGTGTCGCAGTCCTAAATGAGTCCAAGTGCCCAAATGGGAAAACTGTGGATCCTAAATGAGGCATTACTAAAAGAATTTGGATTCCTCCCACTGCACACAGAGAGAATGGAAAATAATATTTTATTTAGAGTTTAATTGCAGCTTGTGGCCCTGAGAGCCCCATCAGACAAACTATAATGGAATCTAATATGATCGTAATGGTTACTCTCTTCACTCTCTGCTTCTCCGCGGGATCCTGGAGCATATGGCACCGCCAGCATTTGTCCTTTACTCTTACTGAGAAAATGGCTTGGTTGTTTGGCAGTGTGGAGAAAACTAACAAGACAGATGCATTGTTAACAGTTTCAGATCATCCCAGGCTCTTACACTAAGCAACATGCAGAGGAATAACGGTGTGTATGTGAATACTAGAAGTGTACTGTGGAGGGTCCAACTGTCATAATTAATATTATATAATGGGATATGCAGTAACAAGTGATTCAATAATGCGTCTATCCTTTAAGTGTTGCCGCAGGTAGAGGATCAGATAACATTGATAACCGTTAAAATTGCCAAGTATCCCCATCCATAATAATAAAGCTCTAAAATATGTACCTTCAAAATGTACATAACAATACATTGCTTGTAAATGTAGCTTTGATTTGTAGCTTACAGCATGCCTTTATTCTTTTATCTTTTTATTTTATTATCTGCAGTGAAATTATGAGTTGAAATTGATTGGAAATGAACATGGAAGATTAGGTACTCTCACTATTTAAGAAAGACATTCGATTGCAGGGGGAACCAATAAGAATACAGTAAATCTTTTCCTGACAAAAAATGGCCCAAAATTGCTTCAGCACCAAGAAAAGCGGTCGCTCTTCTCTGCTCGTTAAAGCATGTCTGACTGTGAGGCCCTCAAGTTTCCCTCGCAGTCGGATTTGTCATGGGGGCTGGTGTCCACTTGCTTCACTTCCAGCTGCAGTTGTGAAGAATTCATCACAAGAGTAGCCTTTGACTTCGCCCATCGTTAGTGTGGAAAGAGTTTGGATAAAAAGGATGAAAGGGCAAGCGCACCCAAAGGCCTAGCTATAGGATATCAACAAAATTATCCCGAGCACATAAAAAGGTCAAGGCGACTAAAGTAACATGAAAAAGAGGGTTGTTTGACATCACTCTTTTTAAAGTCAGTCTCATCCATTTTATTTATAGAGGAGAAGATAACAATGAGAGATGAGACCGCCCGAGTTGTGATTGTCAGGAGGAGGGAGGGATGCGGCAAATGACATGACACGCTTCCAAAGGCATGCTGGCGGAGACAACAAATCCACCCACATCTTTATCTGTGATCAAAGGAAAGATTTATGATTCTCTCCATTTGTACTCCCCCCTCCTTCCCCCTATCTCCCTGCTTCCTCACACATTATCTCTCCGAGTTAGGGCTATCAGAACGAATTTGCCCAGCCAAATTTCTTTGACCCTGCACCACCAAGGCGAGGATGGAATTTCCCAAGGGTAACACTTTCATTCGAGCCACTTACTGTCCTGACCTTCTGCAACTTGTGCCCTTTTCTGTGGTACAAACATGGCTAATGCATGTTAGCCTCAGAATCTCGGGGCTAAATGAACTGAAACACAGGGCATACGCTGGAGTCACAGCTCGCCTCACTCTCTTTACTGGACTGGCGGACAGCGAGATAGTGGCGGGGACAAGTGATAGTGTCACTAGGGTGGTGATACCCAAAGGAACAGCGTTGTGGAGCTGGTATCAGAAATCCCTAGCCCACGTCACAGTTTCAATGCTTATACTAACATGACACACTAATACAGATGTCATAATTGTGACTCAGATACAATGACTTGTCTCACAGGATACAGTTCAGCCGAGTTGTGGCCTTTCCAAGCTGTTTCATATGGATATCAAAGACATACAAAAGGATGATAGTTTAGGTTTTCCACAACTAGGATTATCAGCAGACTCATGAGCCCCTTACAAGACTGGAAACATAATGAAGAACATGAAGTATGCACCACATATAATTAAATAAGTCCTTCAATACACAGCATCTGCCAATGGGGACATTTATATTATGCTCTGTCACTCGTGCTTTCCTGTGCAGCCACAGTTCCTGTCATTGTGATCCTATCATCCTGCATTTCAAAACCACTGTTCTCCATCAGGATATTCTTCAAGATTAAACAGAGGGGGTCCATATTTCATCTGCTGACTGAACTCCCCCCTCCCCTGCCTACAGACGATCTTCTCTCCTATTCCCTTGGGCCTATTTGTAATAAAGATGCTTCATATTGATAGAGTCCAAGGGTTTAAATCTGTCTGTGTTGCTACCTTGAATGAATATTGCTAATCACCTTCTATTTCTCACCATATGACCTTAATATAAATGACTAAAATGATTTATTTCTTATCAGTCACATCTATGGTTAAAGTATGTTTAGGTGAGGTCACTTGATTGAGGTTAGAAAAAGGGAATGGTCAAGGTTAAATAAGGTGGACGTTGATTCTTGGTGAGAGGCAGGGATAGATAATGTTTTCTACTTCTGATTTTGCTACATACTGTACAGAGGAAAATACTATTCACCATATGTAAGAGATGTTTGTCTGGAGAATGTTAATATAGGTCCTTTTAAGCACTTTATCAAATCATCAAAGCACTTATTTTTCTCTCAAGTAGGTGTTGTTTATAAAGCAAGCTTCATTTGGTTTGCTTTTGTTTTCATTTTAATGGTTAAAAAAATACATATTCTGCTTATTATCAGGTTCATATTTGTGATGTGATATATGACAATGTTCCAGAAGTAAACAAAGTAGTCCAATGGACGCGTTCAGAACAATATAACACACCACACGAAAGTGAAAACCCCCAAAAGCTTCTTTCACACAGCTAATAAACTACTTGCCTTTGAGAAACTTGGAGTGACACTCCACTGTCTAACCTTTTTTAAGCAGACACGTTGACTAACAACACACTTTCATTCACAGTGACAGCCTGGCAGGGTTTCTGCAGAGATTTGCACCACTGCTACGTTCATTAAATATCCACCACTGGTGCCAGTGGGGTTAAATGACTTGCTTAAAGGCAGTGTGGAGATATATTTGTCTGTTACGCAGGGAATGTGCAGTATGAGTTTCTTTAAGTCCTTGCATGCAAAATGTGCCTCCTGCTTTGGGGATTTGAGAAATCTACTCTTTTAACCAGAAATACACTTTCCTTTCCATTAGGCTATCACTGCCCCAAAACTTCATATTGCTTTTCTAGCAGACTGGAACCAATCTGCACGGCAGGAAGCTTTCCCCAAAGCTAGCGCCAGACTATCTCTGTCTCACAAACAGCTCAAAGCGCCTCTTGTTGTACCTCGTTTGTATTATTTTGCTGTTGCTTTGCACGTTCTTATGAGCAGGTAATGCATGTTGTATCCACTTGGTACAAAATAAATCCATTAAAGACCTGTCCTGTCATTTTACACCAAAGTACACAATTCTGAAACTATAATATGCACTACTGTATGTCATGTTTAAATCAGTCATCTATAAATAAGGTTCACAGTGCCCCAGAGTGCTGCTTTCCCTGGGTTAACAACCGTTTAACGAATCCAGAGCAGGTTAAACCGGGTTTTACCCTCCGTGTACCGGGAGAGGGTTGGCCCCAATTTTTACAGGGTTAGCGTCTGATAATGGAGTAAACCCTGGGTTAATTGTTTTTCAGTTTGAACTAAAGGTAAGAATTCATAAAGGAAAAAAAAAATGTCATTTATTGTTTTTAGTTAATAACATGTATCTTCTTTTGTACCTTTTTGATTGTTAATCAACAGAAACACCTGGAATCATAAGCTTTTATCCTGTCTACAAGAAACCAATGCCATCCTGCCAACCTCCTGTTAGTTTTCTGAAATGAATATTTGATGCCAAATACATATTGCATGGGTTAATTAAATAATTTACTTACGTATGCTTTTTGATCATACGTATATAAAATAGGTCTATACTGTAGATTGAAGTGACTTGTGAGAGCGTTTGTTAATACCGGTGTTGCTAAGTCAGCGAGATGTATCGGCTGTATCGATGCACCCATTCCCCAGCTGAGATATACTGCACAAATCTCGTGTAGAGAAGTAAGAGCGAGCTCCTTTAAATCAGCAGATTGTCAGTGTGTCTGCTGCTGCGAGCATGAACCTGTGAATGGAAAGAGAGTGAAGCGCGGAGGAAGGGACTGAGGCTTGATGGATGTATTTCAAAACAAACATTTGACAGATTGGAGCTATCTAAACATTACTCAGAAGCAGCGCTGCTGTGCAGGATGAAATGCTTTAGTTAAACCTTGCTGAGCACCAGCTAGCAAATATTAACGTCGGGTAAATAAATTGACATTTCTGGGATTTGGGGAAAAGAAAAATCGACAGTTTTTTAAAACTTTGTTGCATTATTGCTAACAAGGTGATTTTTCCTGGCTGATGGAGGTGAGAAAAGAAGCTGCGGATCAATTGTGGTTCATCAGTAAAAACCACAGAATAGTTAGAGTCAATAGAGCGAAAGAAAGAGACACGGCCTCTCTCCATTTAGCCTGCATTAGGACATTCACTTGTCGGCCCCTTCCAATAAATCTTTCCTTTTCATGTTGTTCATGAGGGCAGTTGACAACCATGCAAATGATATTAAATGACCATGAGTCTAACTGAAACTAGAGGAAAAACTAAACTAAACACCAGCAGGAGTTGTATTGCACGAGAATGCTGTAAAATGGCGTAGTCTACTAACTAATGCACACATGCTAAGTTTGAGACCTGTATCCATGGCGACATCTCTAAAATGAGAGCAGTTGGAGACTTATACAGAAGCACTGAATGTAAAGACTTTCATTATTATGTGAATTTTCCTATAAAATGGCTACAGAGAATGACTGTTACAAAGTACAGAAAATGGCAAAGCATAATATGTTTAAATGTAAAGCTCTCTGGTTGTTTAGAATGCAGGTTCATATCAGTATGTAGTGTCTCTACTGTGACATGTCTCCATGCTTTAATGTTCAAAAAGCTCTTTATTTTTCTCATACTGCCTGTGCTGCAGCACCTCTTTTCACCCTCTGTCTGAAACCAGAGCCCAGTCTGCTCTGATTGGATCGCTGGTCGGCTCTGTCGTGCATTGGCCAACCGCTTTTTCACACAGTAGCTATTGTTGCTTTCACTAAAATAATATCCTCTTAACATTTTGAGTGAATCTTTATCAGTTGGACATGCAATTAAAACATTGATGTTAAAACATTGATGTTTTAATTGTTAAGCCTCTTACACACCAAACTGACACCAAAGAACACGTCCCGCCTCACGTCTCCTGCGTCTTGGCCATGTGTCAATCAATCAATCAATGTTTATTTATACAGCCCAATATCACAAATGTTACATTTGTCTCAGTGGACTTCACAGTGTGTACAGAATATCAGTATGACAATACGACACCCTCTGTCCTTAGACCCTCTGTCCTTAGACCCTCACATCGTACAAGGAAACACTTCCAGAGAAAACCCCACAGTTTAAAGGGGAACATGGGAGAAACCTCAGGGAGAGCAACAGAGGAGGGATCCCTCTCCCAGGACGGACAGACGTGCAATAGATGCCGTGTTTAAATCGTGGAACACATCGCAAAGACTTCAGCCGACGGCAAAGTTGCACGTACGAACTGCTCATGCGTGAGTGGCAATAACTGTCCTTACCAGCAGGCGGCGGTAGTGTGTATTCGTCATTCAAAAGAGGCAACAACCGGAAGACAGACTGCGTGATACACCGAGAGAAGAAGAACAGACTGTGTGATATAAACAAACAACGAATAGCGTGCGTTCCCTTTTCACTCTACAGCGAGAAGCTCATGGGGCTTTCCCGAACCTGTGTCGAGAGCTGGAGTTAAATGAAATCTCATATTTGCCTTCTCTATAGTTTGTTTGGGTCCCTCACTTCCGTTTCGCTTCTCATGCACTGATTCGCTAAGCTGAACAGCCAATCAGAGTGATTTCGCGACGGCCTCCCGAATCGGCGGCGGAAGGTGTCGGCACGGCCGAAAAAAGACACAACGGTGCAGTACACACCAATCTGAGTAGGGCGACACGAAACTCATCGACGGCCCGACATCTATTGACGCCGAAAATCGGCTTGGTGTGTAAGGAGCTTTAAGTACACTGTCAAAGCCTATAGTGTATTGAATGTTTGATGATTATCTTTTTAAAATGTAGATAACTAGATAACAAAGTATTGAGGGTAGTGTATTTAAGTGTTCAAAGTCTTCAGTAGTGTGTGCTCCTACAGTATATTGCATTAACATCTTGAGCTAAAGGGGTCAATGGTCCATTCGCGGTCGCTGTGATTGCTTCTCAAATGGCACCGAGTCAGGAATGTTCATTTTCTCTCACTGCCCTCTCCCTTTAAAAGGTAGTGTGCAGCTTCTAGTGTGGGATGAAATAAGTATATACTGTGGATGTCGGATCAGATAGAAGAGTGAAAACACAGGACATTTCTCTTGAAGCATGCTGCAGGAAAATTATAACCTTTCCTAAACTAGCCACAAATGGTGCAAAATGATATGTTAAGTGAGTAAAGGGTTCAATGGTTTTCTGGTGTGTTTATATCTATGTGTGCGGCTTTATTTGTGTTTCTAAACAAATATAGCTTTTAATTAATTTATAAAAGTGTTTCTTTCTGAGGGTTTAAGCTACTAAACAGGCAGGGAATTATTTTCCTTAATACTTATCCCTTCACTGTGAGGCATTTTCTCATGGTGTTGCAGACATATTGGAGTGGGCGGATGTGCAGACATCAGGACACGGCGATCTGTCCACAGTGACAGTCACACGTTTACTTTGCTGCAGTAGTCACACACTTAACGCAATGCGAGTTACACCGATGCTCAATCTTTCTAACGAGAGAAAGTCACTAATCTAGATTTGTTTGCACTAAGCTCTTCCCTCAACCAAGGCCACATCTACACTATCCTAAGGAGGCCCTGTACTACTTTTAGGGGTTTTCCTTTACTCTAGTGCAGTGGTTTTCAAACTGTGGGGCGCGACCCCTGGTGGGTCGCGGAGGTACTGCAGGGGGGGCGCGGGAAGATTTTTTTATTTTCTCCTTTTAGCTTTGTGAAGCACCTTGAGATGACGTTGTTTTTAAAGTGTGCTATATAAATCAAATGTATTATTATTATTATTATTATTCTTATTCAATTGTAAACAAACACTGCTCGAAAATATCTCATTGGTCAGAGAGCTGTGGGCATAATGCTGCCTTTTGCAACATCCTACTTGTGTGAGATAGGCTTTTCTTGAAGCCATCAAAACGAAATACAGATCAAAGCTGAACATTAAGAATGAACTGAGAGTGAGAGTCTCAAAACAACAGCCTCGGTTTGAGAAGATCTGCAAGGGAAAGCAAGCACACACAAGTCATTGATAGGCTATGTGTGGAATAGGAATGGTAAAGTGATGTGATCGTTTACAACCTGCAGTAGAAATAGTAGTTCATTAATATATTTTCCTTAAAGACATTTGAATTTAAAAATCTACTACTCTGGGAAGAAAGCCTGCTAGTTTTAATTAGGCCAAATGAATTCACAGTATCTATTACAAGCACTTTTGTTCATGTGTAATCCATAATAAAATATACAATTATAGTTGGATCTTTGTATCTTATTATTATTAGCAGAGAAAATGTAATGTTTTTACAACAATATACAATTAATCCTACCAATATAGATGGGAACCGGGTTGGGGGGTCCCGAAAATATTTCCAATTACCCAAGGGGGTCCCGACTGAAAAAGTTTGGGAACCACTGCTCTAGTGTGTTATATAGGTATTTGTGCATGTAAATGGTCTGCAAAGTCTACATTTCCAAAGTTCACCCAACACCCTCTCCTCCTGCCTGAAACGCCTCCATTCGACATGTGACAGTAGAGGCACAACATACAATATGAAACCACTGCACCCAAGTGAGCAAAATAGAATAAAAGTACATTTCTAAATATATTAAAGGTTTAGGACAACAAAAAAAACAGAATTGACATTAAGTTCAATGTTGGCGCTTATTTTGAGGGGACAAAACAAACTGTCTTCAACACCCACATTTGCTGACGCATTGTGTACGCATTCACACTAAAGCTTAAGCTTCCCTCCACGATGGCCTTGGAAGACCACTCAGGAAACATTTCCATTAACCAGCGAGAGCAGCGGGCTACACTTTGGGGGGCTGCTGAAGCAGGAACGTATAATAGGTATATAGAGGTCTGCACAGTGCAGCGAGGACAAACATACAGTAGAGCTCTGCAGGGCCTGTGTGCACATGACCACGCTGATCTCTGGTGTTTAAGATGCAAGGACAGGCGAGGAAACAGGATGCAGTCATATGGAAAGGAGTGAAAGAAGGGGTCACAGAGGAACACACACGAGACAAGATCCATATGTGCAGAGACAGGAAACACACATGGACAAAGACAGGGGCGGCTGAGGCTGTGCCCTGTCCCCTGGAGACTCCCAGCCAGCGAGGAGCAGGGGGCCTTGGAGCTGTCAGACACCCCTTTGCCCACATATTCAGCTCTTTGTGCCATCGAGAAAGACCTATTTGTTCCCAAGAATCAACGCTGTACACAAGCTTCCAGTTTCAACAGTACAACTTTTAAAAAGACTCACAGAACGCACTCTGCTGGAGCTTGAAAAGAGCCATAGAAAAAACATTTCCTTTTCAATTTTGTGTTTGTATTTTAATGGCAGCTGTCACATCTGTCAGGAGATATTGCCCACTTTGTTTTCACACTCCATGGCTTTCATCCTTTGGAAAATGTCAAATATTATCTTTCACACTGTCGGCATTATCGGAGCAGTGCGTGAAATGAGTCACGTCTATGCACATATCCTTACATAATTTAGGGTGCTCAAGTATTCTGTCTGTTGAGTTGCCCTGCATTCAAAAGTAATCCGTGTGGAGGTTAGAAAGTTGAATTATGGAAGACATGCATTCAATGTACATTGTAGCGTCTGCTTATTATTGTTCTTCGATGCACTAAAGTAAAGTACATGAATCCTACTTTGTGTCCGTGTTAAGCCTTCATTTAAAACAACGTATACATGTCATTGAAGCTGTGGGGAGCTGCTCTTACAGCACAATGAGAAAATGAAACCCTTTGTCTTTCCAGAGACCACACTGGCCACTCAGACTGTAAAGCAGGACAGTCAACAAGTTTGTCAAAATAGGATCAAGGCACACAAATTGTGTAGCCTTCAAAAAACACACATACACATAAAGACAGTAAAGCCTTATTAGGGCATGATTTCAATGCTGATTTATTCAGTGATGGCATATAAGGAAGCATATTTAATTGGGTAATGTAATGTTTGAGGTACATTGCCTGAGCATGTTCCATCTATGCAACTTTATATTTCCAATCAACTACCTTTTGGAAGCTGATATTGTTTGGTTTACTCCACAACATTTGTATTGGCAACTTTTCCTAGTTACTTCAAATTCAAATGAATATCTAATACACAATATACATGAACTCATAAATAATGGGAGTATCATTACAGGTTAAAAAATATCCAAAAGGTACTTTTCCCATCACTGGATCTATTAGAGTTTTAACAAAATAAAACACCAATGTGTACATGTATTGCAAATCTATATATATGTTGTATGGAATTTTCCAAAACATAGCTTCCAAATAAAAAGTGTCTTCAAGAATGTGTCATTTTGGCTGCATTCTTTTTTACACTGAATATGTTTTACAAAGAAGTGCTCAGATTGTAGTTAGAGAGTTGAGATCCTCATGAGAAAACACAGTCTAATTTATATCTCAATAAAGACAGTGAGTGGGCGAGTGGGCACAGTGCAGCACGGTTCAATATGATCTGATTATAGCGTCTGCAGAGAAAACACCGCCAACATTTCCTTCACAACAGCTTTAAGGTTTCCATTGTGCCTTTGTTTCCCGCACTGAGGTATCATAGGATTCCTATCACTGTCAGTGGACATGCTGGCAGTGTGCAGGGCGTACTGTGGCCTGCCTGCGGGGACGCTCACTTCCCTACAGCCGTTCCCTGTCACAGTAGCCCATAATTGGCCCCCTGCTTCTCAACAGAAAGTGCCTTTGTGTGAGTGTGTGTGTGCCTGTATATGTGTGTGTGTGTGTGTCGGTGCGCGTACATGTTGGCTCGCCTGTCAAACTCTGGGATGACGCACAGATCCATGTGTACCATAGAACCCTGAACTGCTATGAAGACATTCTGTCAGCTTAGAGTTGCTGGGAACTGCTGAGATAGTTCAATCTGCAAGCTTTTTCACAAGGTTAAAGTTGGGGATTTTCTGGAAGGATGTGCCATATCTGATCGCGGTGGAATAGTGCCGGAATAATAGATGTAGGAAAATGATGAAAACGCAATGCAGGGAGCGAGATTTGGCCGCAATGGCAGAAATGTGATATGGAAGAACAATTCTTTGTTATCAGTTGGAAATGTGGGCTCTCTGAAAGAAGCGGTTCATATCCAAGTCGTGAGTATCATTTGAGGCCGGTTTTAGTGTGGAATTTGGAGGGAATATGAAGGGGAAGGACATTGCTTTCATGTAAACATGCTTGTACAGTATGAGAGCTTGTACAACATTCAACGTAGTACAGCAAGCTCATCTCAAGCTGGTTACTAAGGAGTGTGCACCAGAAAAGCTCCAACCAAGGAAAAAATACTCTCTGGTACATTAGGCTTCCAAAGAAACTACAATGAATCCACACAACACAGCCACATGACTCCACCACAAGTATGTTAAACCAACAGGAGTGGGATTCAGAAGGTAACTCACCATATGATGCTGTTATCGTATGATACCAGACTTAATGATTATGTTTTCTTTATACGTGTTCTTTCAAATGAAACAATATGTGAAGAAAACCATCTATTTCATGCATGCAGATCATTTTTGCAAAAAGCTGTATCCTTATACAGTTCATCCAATGTTTATCTTTGAGTCCCCTCCTTCCTCTCCTCCCTTGGGGTCAAACAGAGGAGGTGCTGCTCCTGTTGACAAGTGAGGCCTGGGGGGGGGACGGGGTAGCAGAGGCCTGTGATGTGTCAATCCTCTGGAGAGGTGAGTCTGACAGTGAGGAGACCTATAAGCGGAGGTGCTGTCAGATTATGCAGCAGCCCTGAGGCGCAATGCATTAGGGGGGTTAGTCAAGAGAGTGTTGTTGTATATTTTTTTCAATGACAACTGTTTGAAAAGTGGCCATTGATGCTGAGCTTCTTGAAGAAACAATGATTTAAGAGAAGAATATAGTGGAACATAGTGTCTGTATGCTAAATCTTACCTTTGTTGAGGGAAACATTATACTTTTTTATAAAGAGGTAAACGACTGTTAAGTCATTTTCTGTGCATATGTGTATATATGCTCTTGTGTGCAACAAATAGAGCCAAGGACGATGAACCACCCTGGATAAAGTAAGCCAGATAGACACAAGATAAAAAGACAGAGTGAGTCATCACAACACTAAACTTTTACAATACCTCAATCTGTAGCGGCAAGCACATTGAGTAATAATTTTAACGGGACTGTCAGTGCGGCGGCAGCAACAGTTTAGTGAGGTCGATACAAAATGTAATTAAGAGGAGCGTTGCAGTTATCAAGAACACTCCAAACTCTGTGTTGTAATAGCAATGGTTCATATTAGGATGATTGTCAATCAGAGTAAGCAACGGCACAAGATTCCCTAATCTCAAGGTGAGCACAAAACCAACCAATTATTTGTATTTGTGCTGCTGTGTATGACTCCACATTGTAATATGTTATAGTGTATGAGCAGACTTTGAGGGTCCATGGGCCAAAGACTATTTGCAAAGAAATGCCGCTGCACCAGAACACCTGACACTGAGCACTCCTTATACCAACATGTCTGTTATTCCAAATACATGCTGCTGCACTAGGTACATTTACATTTGATAAAAACATACATTTCATCATCTTCATGGCTTCGCTTCCTTTTATCTCTGCCATACTGCAAAAACAGAAGTAGAAAGACTTCCAATTAAGCTAATGTGGGTTAAGAGGAATGATTTAAATTATGTTTAGTGCCCTGTCAATCATCAGCGATGGTGTTAGTAGTGTGCAGGAGGAACCGACAGAGATGTATGAGATGCAAGTGAGGAGTAGGCGGACAGAGGGGACGAGAGCAATTCAGAAATAGATACACTGCAGAAGGCCATGTATAACAACTAGATGAGAAATGACAAAGTGTGAAAGGTAAGGAGGAGAGAGAACCGGGGAGGGGGGCTCGAAGAGGCAAAACTCAGATTGGAAACGATGGGGCGAGTGTATACGAGAAACAAACTAGAGGGGTGCAGAGCCACAGCACAGATTACAGATTTGCACGCAACTACTCTTTTCAGCTGACACAGGAGAAACGCTACACTGTAGATTCGCATAACGAGACCACTGGACCATCATTAAAATCCAGAGGCCGCAAGACAAACCGAGCCCCACCTGACTGTCGGCTGTTGGGGCCCCCCAGAGTAACGCGCCTTGTTGAACCTGCTCCTCTTCTGTCAGCACTTTCATAAATAATTCACCGAGCACTCTGGGGCAACGGAGCCATGGAGTGTACAGTACTCCTCCTCCCCTGTCTTTCCCTGCTTTATTTTATTGCCCCATATTTGCAAAACACAAACAAGATGGGCTCATTTGCATAGCTGGAGGAGACCTCAGGGTGCAGGTCATCAGAGCAGTGAACTATGCAGGAACTTTAACAGGAAAGTGTTGACACAGACTTAGGGTCAGTGCGGCAGGAAGTTTTCAAGTGTGTTTATAACAATAGAGTGGTGCAGTGATGACAGCAAACGTTAGGCTATAAACGAGCTATGGCCTGGTCACATGACTTTACGTGTCAGAAAGAAATACAGATATGGAATTAAATGTACCTATTTTGTTCTGATGCTTTGTTTAGTTCATTGTCGTGCAACTCTGATGCTTTAATGCAGTGGTCGCCAACCAGTCGATCGCGATCCGATCGCGAGTGTGGTGCGGGTAGATCGCGGACCATTAAAAAAAAAAGTAACAAAAGAAAGAAAAATTAAATTAAAATAATAATGTTTGAAAAATACGTTTTTAGATGTAAACCTATCATCCACCACCCCGTTAGCAGGTGCCACTTGATTGACGTATATTTGAGACACCTCAATAATATAATACATTAACCGTGCTTTACGTGAACCTCATCATGACACAAGAGACGACGGCAGGACTGTAATTTCCCATGTTCACTGAACGCAACAGAGGCAACACACCAGACCAATCAGAGAGTTGCATGGAAATACACGTGTGCTTGTGTCATTCAAGCTCGGCTCTGTGTGTGTGTGGCGATTGCGCATTTAGTGTGATAGAGAGGGAGAGAGGGAGTGAGGGGAGAGGGAGTGAGGGAGAGAGAGGGACCGGTGCTAACGGGGACCGTGATGTTAGCATCTGGTTAGCTAGCTGCACTAACGGACATAAGGAGCTGTTTCCACAACAAGCTGGAGGAGAGTCCTCTCCTGTCAGACTGAGGGGCTCAGGTGAGCTAAAGGACTCTCTTGAGTGTTTAGAACAGTTTTGTCACAAATTATTCAAAAGATTATTTCCGCGGCACACCTTCATATGATCATTATAGTTATACAAACAATAAGAGAATAAATGAAAAACAGGTATGAAATAGCCTACTACAGTATATGGCAGTAAAACAAGAATACAGTTTAATGTGATTTGTAAGATATCCATAAAGAAAAAGAAAATCTGTTTACAGTTCTGTTTCATATGGGTGCTGAGAGAGGTATCCATAGGTCTCTTCAAGTGCACCAGATTGATGCTTTCAACTTCAATATTTAAAAAAAAATCTTCCCGGGGGAGCACCCCCCCGGACCCCCCTTGAGAAGGTGAGGACCCCCCAAGAGAAGGTGAGGTCCGCCCCCCAATAGCACTTTACCCCTGCCTATATGCCGTGAGCTGAATATGGAGCCTTCATTGTAACAGTAATTCAGATGCAATTAGCCTATATAAAAGGCCTCAAATTGGAAGCATTGTATGGGCCGTCTTTTTCACTCAATTCTGCAATAGGTAGATCTCGCCTTTCACCTAGGCCGAGGTCGGTGATCTTGGGCTTAAAAAGGTTGGTGACCACTGCTTTAATGGATATTGAAACGTACGTGCAGAGGTCGAAAGGGAGACTTTCAAATGGCAGCCATTTCCTCTTTTTCTCTCATCACCGTCACACTTTTTAGTCTTGTGGGAAAATCACATTATGATCATTTTAAGGACCGTCAGTGACCTTTAGTGTTGCAAGAAACGAGATACAGTAGTTCCTGGAATAATGTAGCTGCACTGAAGGACTATTTGGGGAATCATTTTGGTAGTAAGAGGCCCACAACTTGATAAAGGTTTGTGGTGGAAGGATACTTTAACACCTTAAAAAGGAAGCAAAGCTAATGGAAAATGTCTTATAGTTTTGTGTTATAGAGAGCCTATTATAATTGTTGTGGTTTTACCCCCCCCCCCACCGAAAAAACAGGGCATATTAGAGAATTACATCTATAACTACAAATGCTGAAACTCGGTTTAAGTAAGTACAAACTGCTAAAGAAAGGATTATCTTTCTCGCCTGTTATATCTGGATCAAAGGGTGAATTACTTTCACATACAATGGGCAAACTGGATGTCTCTCAGCACAGAAAATATATACTGTATATTAGTTACATTTGAGTAATGTCTTCCATTGATTAAGATTGTTGGAGATTGGTTACTCAGCATTGATAAACATAATGGTGGCGTTTTCTTAAGGGGTGAAATCAAATGTTCTTGCCAGGTTGCAGCATCTGTAACCATGGACTTATTTGTATTTGAAAAAGTTACTGAACCGGCCTTCCTCGCTGTCCGTTTGTTCTCAGAATACACTAGTATTCTTTTTAAAACATCACAGCAGCCTCTGCACCAACTGACCCTCCCACTACCATCCCTCTCCATCTTATCATCTCCCTCAGTCCCTCAATGCACCATCCGTATTCTGAGAGGGGAGAAAATAGTCCATTTAGCCTTTTTGACAACTGGTATAAACTGCTGCCACAGACTTGTATCATAAATATCATTGCATACTGCAGCAGGGGCTTCACTAAACTGGAGCTATGATGTCCAAAAGTATACAAAAACAATGTGTGCTTTTATCCTGCAGCATTACACAACATCTGAGGAGGTAACAACACGAGCAATGACTCATCAAAGCGTCCTTGAAATCCTCACACTACTCATTTAACATTAGAAAAGGCAAGTGGATTATGCCTAATTTTCTGTGTTGTCTAATATCTGGAACAATAGAGGGTCCATTAGGCGCAGTACACAGACTTGACTAATTTAATAGCAGTATATGATGAGTGAGTAACCATTTAAGATAAAGGAGATGGAAATTAGGAGCATTTAAGCCGGAGATTCAGATTTGTCTGATCCCTTGGTGCATTTGTTGAAAAAGAAAATCCTTCCGTGTAATCAAACACTACTTATTCTTGCTTGTGGGAAACTTGTGTGTTGTCTAATCACTAAGAGTGAGGTACACTGTGATGTCTAAGGGATGACATTTGCATATTTCTCAGTAGCTCTCTTTGATAATCATTTATCAAAGTGATGAATGGTTGTCATATTACGCGTGATTTGTATAGAGGCTCCACAAACGCCTGACTGAAACAGATTCTTCTTCCAGCAGTGGCTGTTCAATGAGAAGTGGGGGGTAAAACCGAGCCTTATTGGTGACTGAAAGGTAATTAGTATCTTGGTGTTCTGTGTATTACAAGGGCGAAATATGTTCCTGCTGCTAATGATGAGCTGCTGAGTGAGAAAGACAAGATGCCTTCGCTGAGCTAATAACAAGCCGGGACAAGAGAAAAGATTTAAACCGAAAAGTTAGAAATGAGAGGAAGACCGACAACAGCCTCTACCAGCATGCACACACAAGAGAGCAAGAACTTAAAGGGGCCCTATATGTTTTTGCGGGTGTGTTATATAGGTTTTTTGCATGTAAATGGTCTTGAAACCATTTTTTCTTGAACATTAAAGTATGTTAACATGTCAGAGTAGAGGCACAACATTCAAATATGAAACCTTAAATTTGCATAATAGTCCTTCTTAATACTACCAAGGTCAATGTGAAGGTGCAGGAGACCTCACCCACTCCCAGGTATTCGTAATGCAATGAATTCAGACAACTAGTGTCTTAAATATGAACTCATATCTCCCTGCACTCGGAGCCCTAAAGAGCCGTTGCAGTTCACCATCTAGGGCTCAGTTCCTTCATCGAACCATACAGTGTTCTCTGTTATCAGCCTTTTTATTTTTCATGCTAAGGTATCACAAATTACTACTAGTTCTTTTTGACGCGAAAACTGAAAGGCCTGTTCGCCAGCAGGTCAAAGGGTTATCTGTGCAATGAAAGGCAGACAAACAGTGAGTGGGATTTGGTCTGATTTCACAGCAGAACAGAGGTGACTGACAACTTGTGGGATCCATCCCCGGCGCATGATAATAGGGGCTTGGAATATGCCGAAAGAAATGAATTGGATCTCACAGGGCTCAGGTTTTTTGGTGAATTGCTTTGAACTATTCTGGAAAAAGAAAATCCCTCAAGTCATGCTGTGAATATTTGCCGTGGCATCAATGGTCTAACACAAGTGCACTAAAAAGTGTGTTTCAATACATCTGTTTTGATGTGATTTTGGAAATGGGAATTGCAAGGATTTATTAAACTATAGTTTTCTGTGAATTAATTTCCTCAATTTTGCAAAGATTTTGTCTATGGAGTCTTAAAACCAGCAGATGACCAAAACAATACAACTCAAGGTCCACTTAAAAGAAGAAAGAATTCATCGAATAATGATAACAATGAGGTCAACACTCAAATTGACGCTATCATTTAAAAACTGGATGAAAACATTATTGCAATTTCAAGTCAATAAGTTTGCTTTAAAAGTTTTTCAGATTCTGTTAGAGAAAAAAAACCTCTTGTTTGCCCACAGCCTCTTCCCTTAAACAGGGTATATGCAGGAATCCTGAAGTCAGATGTAATTCCTTTTAAGATCTTTTTTAAGACCCTTTCCATACATTTTAAGACCTCATCGCCACTTTGAGTTTCTAACCGGTTACCTTGGCGACACACTTTACCTCACATTGACTATATACAGTATTGATTGTCCTTCCTCCTTATCTTCCAACCATTTGGACGCAGACTTGCATTTCCCCATAACGATGTTGCTTAGCAACCGGCGTAAACGGGCATTCGCGTGCTATCAAGCAGTGAGCGTGCGATGTCCTGTTCAGATGACGTCAAATCCAACGGGATGCCATAAATAAACTACACAGAATCACACTACACACCTACGCAATGATTACATTCAGGCAGACTGTAGAATACAACCTCTTTGGACAATTTATATACTTATTGGAAACAAGCTACAAAATGTGATACCTTGGAAAATACCGTTTAATAGCCTTCGTTTTCGCTAAATGGATTTATCAACTTTTAATACTTTTTAAGACCCCGCGGACACCCTGAGGAGTGGGGAAAGCACAATATGAATACAGAATAACATGTTGTATTCTAATGTGAGGTTTCCATTATGATGAAAAGGTAATACATTCTCGCCGTCCGTATACAAAAAGACGTAAACAATAACGCATAAACAAGCTACAAAATGAGATACCTTGGAAGCCTTAGCCTTAATTTTGCCTAAATTGATTTAACAACTTTTAATACTTTTTAAGACCCGGCGGACACCCTGTTAAAGAAGCGTCAGAAAAGTTCCATTAGTTCAGTGTAGAAGAAAAAACAACTACTGCAGCCAGACCATTTTTCAAGTGGACTGTTTTTGCCCATGAGGTGGAACATCCTTCAGGTGAATCCCTGATCCTCCTTATCACCTCTCTTAGCCTCTCCAAACAGGTCTTATCGCCTCCTGAACAGTAATTAACAGGAATTACACAGAGCTCCTATCTGCTCAGCTCACGTCCTGACCGCGCCGAGCCCTTTCCCATTTAGGGCCCGTCTGCTGGGAGATTACCGCTGAGAGGGGCTAGCTGCTCCATCAGGAGGCGCGACACAACTGTTGAGCTTTTGAGCAAAGCTTTGGTCACAGCATTGGACACTTTGGCAGATCAAGGTAAAGTTGGGTGCTAGGGTGACGTTTAATTTACTGGACTTCTTTCTGTGGATTGATATGACTGCACATAGTCTCTTGATCCTCCTTAGGAACCGTCTGTTTTCTCCTTAGCAACGGTCTTTTAGCGACAATTAACAACCTTACCTGTGAAATGTCCAAATTGATCAGAATCAGCCATGCAACTCTACTTTGGATATTAAGGAGATGTAGGGAGAGTTAACAATTTCAAATGCTCCGTAAAAATGAAGGTGAATTGAAGGTTTGTGAGCTGTATCATTCCCTGTCTTCCAACTGTGTAACTTTAGAAATAGAAAAGGAGCTTTAACTAAAAAAAAATCAAAGAAATGTATTTACATAATTCCCACTTCTAATCGAAGGGGAAACAAATAAAGATGAAAAGATGGACAATAGTCCACGACACATCTCAGGCTCTCCCTTTCTCTATTTATTTTCTTTCTCCATTTGAGCCGTGCACACTCTAAATGTTTAACAGGATCCTTGAGAAAAGCCTCTCCACTTCTGTTTCCGTGGCAACTGGCATGCATTGGAATTGATGACATCTCCTGATCGCCCACTTACTTTGCACTAAAAACACTCTGCCAGTGAACTTCGCCAATGCCTTTTTCCCTTGCAGAAAGACAACACTAATTTTTCCACAGATGAGGGGAAAGGATGCTGCCAAATATTTCTATTACGTCCATCTTAAACCAGCAGCATGGTTGAAAGACAATACTTTAGAAGAGCACCATTGACTTTGGGATTTGAGCCTTCGCAGACCATTTACATGCACAACAACCTATATTACAGACTACAGGAAAGGGAAAACCCCAAAATCACAATAGGGCCCCTTTAAATAATGTGCAAGGGAAATGCATTCAATGAATAAGACTGGCCAATCGTTCTAAAATCAAATAATTCAACATGACAAGCCTAACAAGGTGTCAATAATTCATGGCCTGCTGAGTGAGGAGATTTGTATGTGTCACTTACCAATGTGAATAGGGTTTCAGCTTTAATGGCTGTCTTTTTAGCTCCACCTCGAAGTTGCAAACTCTGAGAGAAAGAGTGAAACTCTGTCCTTTCGGACCATCTAGTTAAGCGTTTTAATCTAACAGCGTCCCCATACCTCACACTTTCATTCTCTCCCTTAATTAACATAGACGGGCAGCCAGACAGCTCCGGAGGCCAAAACCCATAGCAAGAGCGCTTGCTGTCACCTTGTTACCACCGTAATGGGTTCAGACGAGGTCCCTCTCACACAGGAGAGAGGGGAAATGAATTCATGAAGCCCGGCCCTGCGTACTCTCCACTTTGCCTTTGTCTCCCTTTGCCCTTCCCACGTCCCTCCACCTACACAGCCCCGCTTAAACTGTTGGCACCACACAATGGAGAGAACATATTCAACATAATCACGCTGCACGCACCAGCAACCCGACGCACACTTCATTTAGCTTCATTAGGACCACGCGCTGACAGAAAATTAACAAACATTCCTGCAGTGTCCATTAAAATCTATTAATTAACTCTGAGCCACATTTCATCCACTGTTGGTTTTGTTTGTGAGTGTTTACAACTCAACAATAAAAATGCAAATACTCAAAAAGCCAAAGTCAACAGCGCAGAGGCGTCAGTGATCGCTTGTTTAAACACTCTTTCAAGTGCTCCTACCTTTCGACGGTCAGAGGACAGCAGAGGCATGGGGCTGTCAAATAGCTGCATGTCATGCATGATAGCAAGAGTCAAGACAGTGCTGTCAGCGCAATTAACACACT
The DNA here is from genome assembly GCF_000735185.1 of Notothenia coriiceps. Taxonomy (NCBI): domain Eukaryota; kingdom Metazoa; phylum Chordata; class Actinopteri; order Perciformes; family Nototheniidae; genus Notothenia; species Notothenia coriiceps. The sequence continues at coordinate 41,373 of NW_011349573.1, read as the reverse complement.
GACTCATTCTGCAGGCCTGAAGGAGGTCAAGAACATAGAAAACATTTCCTTGACTTCCTTGACGATGAATGAAAGGCAGGCTTTATTTCATTAAGAGAGGATGTGCACAAAACCTATGTGGGGAAAATGTCCACACACTGACTAATAAGGTGGGAATGACGTGTAAAAAGCAAAAGAGATAATCGACTTTTCTTCTTTCAAATGTCCACAACTTTCGATTTTATCAAAGTAAATCAAATAAAAACATGTTATTCAAAAGCTATTCCTTCAGAGGGACGAACCGCCAAGGAAGTGTCTCGGGTTCATTATTCTTACGCTAATTTGCTTGTTTAATACGATTATTCTGCAACTCTCTAGATTTCTCTATTTCTTTTTCCCAGTCAATTAATTCTAAACCCACCCCCCCTCTGAGCCAGTCATGAATGCCCACTGAGTTGTCAGCCCCGAGCAAATGTACTCTGATCAATTGTACACGGTCAGCGTGGATGTTTAATCGGATAATCTGCGCCTAACTGTCTCACGTGTATGCGTGTGTGCGCACAGGATCAATATTCCAAACAACGGAGGTGTGTGTAGCCTGCATGCTGACTTAATAAGTGTGGGGAGCCTTCAATCTTCATTTAATTTACTTAGTGTCGGAATAAACAAATTGTTGACTTGATATACTTTGTTGTATTTGTTCTACTGCCTTGATCTCCTGCTCCCACGGGTGAACAGCGTTTAGGGTCACGTAACAAACATGCCTAAAGGAGGAAGCAGAAACCTCTATATGGTGTTCTAGATGAGTGCTCCGATCCACCATCAGTCAGCCTGAGGCACGTTTGGAAAGGGTTAAACACCCACTTGCAAGAAATTAGGTCATTCAAATCAGTCAATTATTGATGTTGACATTGCATGTGCATTGTGTTGCTGCAACGCGGGGATCACAATTCCATGATATGAAATGTTTCCTAATCCTTCCTCCTCCCCTCTGCACTGGAGATCAAAAGAAATGCTGGAATTGCTTCCCATGGCAAATTTGAAATGGTTTTTCTGACAGTGTAATAGCAAAGTAATTTACCCGACTGCATTTGGCTTTTGCTATGAACATGTAGTTTTCTTATTTTGTTTGATGTGCCTGAGCCACACAGAGAGAGACATTTTAATTTTGTCATGAGGCTCAAATAAAAAACACTGACACATGCATTTGAATTCAATAAAAAACACTAGTCATGTTACTGAAACTTTGAGTGTTGCAAGTAGCTAAAGACCATATGATTGTGTTTGTTGTAGACAGTTCCCTGGTTGCGGTTTCTTGCTGAAATAGTTAAGACTGATCCTGAGAAAGAAAAAAGGAAAGAGGTGGGAATGTTTAGTGTCACCCTCCTGGTAGAAATAACTCCCATGCCAAACACTTTCCTTTCCAAAACTAATCTCCTATTTGCATATTAAAGGCAATGAAAGACACATACAGAACCATAATCCTTAGCTGTCCTTGTGTTTTCTCAAGACCAGGCACTTGGTGCACAAAAAGATGACAGAGAGCCTTAGAGAGCGTTGCAAACAGCAAAAGGAGGCCCTTTTAATGCCTACACCACACAATTTCAAAATCGCTGAGGGTGGCAGGCACATTAAACATTATAATCAGGCCGTATTTGAATTTCAATGCCGAGCAAATGAAAGGTGTTACAATGGGATTTGGATACTTTTATTTTGGGATTGAAATGGAGTGTTTCGAGGCAGGAACTGGGATGGAGGTCCTGACAACAGTCGATCAAAACAGCATTACCATAAACAGTTTTTTTTGTTATCTTTATCCCAGCAAGATGTGTTTTCATTAAACCTGGACAAACACCATAGGTTGCAAATAAATTCAACCGATTAATTAACAGCTTAATATCACCATCACCGGTTTTAATTAATTGCCATTGCAGAAAAAACTGTAACGTCAACCCTCTTGTAAAAGGGGGTGTTAATCATTAGGCGCTTTCACACCAAGTACTTTTCCCAGGAATAGTTCCCAGAACTTTTATTTCCTGGAATTATCTAGTAAACCGCGTTCACACCGGAATAAGTCCCTGAGGGAGCCGCTGACGTCACTTCTTCTTCTGCTTTGGGCTTACTGGCAGGCCGCAAACAACTTCACGGCGTATACTGCCACCCGAAGTCCACGGCCGGAAGTCCCCGGAGTTTGGGACTGGCTTCAGTAGAAGCTGCTGGGAGTCCCAGCAGCTTCTACTGAAGCCTTCCGAGTAAATCGTCAGAACGCCGACACCTCCTCATCTCCACGGCTCCCATGTTTTCTGTTGTGTTTCCATAAGTTATTCTCTCTCTGTTGGTGCGCTGGGCTAATGCTAATGCTAAAAATGCTAATGCGAGCAAATAAAATGGCGAGTTTTACAGGGCGTGGTTTGCAATCTGCCCAGCCAATCAGAAATTGGAACCTTTTTCTCCCCAGGAAAGTTCACCAAAAAAAGTTCTAGTTCCAGATCTTTTTGGTGTGAACGCAAAATCCCAGGAACTATCGGAACTATTCCTGGGAAAAGTACTCCGGTGTGAAAGCGCCTATTCATCAAGCTATGTGATCTGTTTCTCTTCCATCATCGGACTTGTTGATGGGTAAGAATAGCATTTCCACTACTCATTAGGCTCCACGTGAATGGAAGAAAAAAACATATTTTGTCAAACGGCAGCGAGCAGACTTCACAGTTAAGCCATGGGCCTCATTACACACGCTCAGAGGCTCACACTTCAGGAATCAAACTTAATTGGCCGTCTGAACATCGCATTTTTTACACAGCAATATATTTTTAAGTGTTTTTGATGTCAGATGATATGTGCGAGGAAACTTCCCTGAGAGTAGCAGAAACAGTTTAATTACCCTCTGGCAAGATCACACGCACAACACAGGCAAAGGGTGCGGAAAGCGAGAGAGAGGGGGAACTCTAATCCCCGTTTCTGAGAGCGAGATTGTGCGAGGGGATGTGCTGAGAGCGCAGAAACACTTTGGATTGTGAGGTCGCAGCATGCCGTGTTGCTTGGCTACTGGCAGGAAACAGAGATGCAACGCCTACTAACATCTGTAGTGCCTCTCAGTTAGCAGCACACGCTCATAAAGACTTGAGGCTCTCTCCAGGCTGAAGCCTGAAGGAAAATGTACAGTACTTCAAACAGACATCTATTGTTGTTTTGACTTAAGAGTCTCCTCGTGTAAACTTAGTAGCTCTTCTTACATGTCTTCTGTCTATTAGCACATTGCATGTCTCCGCCCATCACACTCTTTGTCTGCTGCCGACTCCCTCGTGCATGCCTTCATCTCATCCGAACTCCTTAATAAACTCCAAAGCCAGCAGAGCAACACAAACGTGTCATGGCTGTTTGATCCATAGCTGATCACATTTACAGAACTGCCACTTTATGTCATATACAAATAAATAAAAGAAAGACACCTATTGTAAATGACACATGATGATCAGTGAACACACACTTTCCTAATGCTGCACCGTGCACATCTCAGAGGTGCCGTGAGGGAGGCTGTGCGGAGCCATGCTGCTCTGTGATTGGCTGATAAGAGACCAGTGAGAGGCTTTTCCCTGCAAGAGGCATTGGAAAATGACAGAGGAACTTAATTAATATGTAGAATGTATCGATCATTGCACTGCAGGGAAATCAGCTGCCATCTTCTTCCCTTTTTTGGGGCTCCGGATGATCGTAAATAAGAGGTCTTAAATATTTCAACCGTGCGCCACATCAAACAGAAGCAATAAACATGACAGGAAAATATGTGAAGGAACTTCAATGTAATTCGTGCCAAATGAAATTACAAGGCATGCTTAGAGGGGATTCTTGAGCTGAAGAGGAGTGGATTTGTTTTATCAAATGTGTTGCTTCTTAATTATAGTAGTATTTATCTCCCTAAACAATATGCCATTTGGCTTTGGATACTTTCCTATTGGGGGAGTACCAGGTTAATTATAATAAAAATGCTAAGCAGCAATTTGAATGGCTTGTATTTTCTGATCAGTGGTGAGAAAAGCAGCCAGGGCCCGAAGAATAGAGTCAACCTGGTTTGTTTCCAGAACTCCTGCAGTGCGTCAGTCTCCTGCAACCAACAAAGGCGTACTCCTCGGAAAAGCAAGCTTACATCCTTTCTCCCTTGCAAAAAAAAGGCAAACTGAAAAGCCCCTAACTTGGCAGGACTCCATTGAGACCTGTAAGGATTCACTGGGCCTCTGCTTGTTGCAGAAATAGCTTGATTGTGCTTTGACCAATCCCAGTTGGACTAAATAAAAAACGGGATAAAAAGGGAAAGGGAAAGAAAAACCTACAAAGAGAACAAGAGAGTAGTGTTTTTTGTTCTTAGCTGTCATTGAGCGACAGGGAGACTGAACAGGGAATGAACACAGTGAGAGAGGATGTGTTCAAACTTTCTAATAAAGGAGAATTGAAAAAGGCCACATGCTGAGTGCCTGGCTGACGCGAGTGAGCTTGACAGCCTCATCAAATGCAACCTTGTTGGGAGGCTTTCACAAAACTTCACCTCTCAAGCGGCCACAGCCTCATTGTGCGGGTTAGGCTAATTAAAAATCGCAATTCATGCAGTTTCTTTCACAGCGGCGACACTGAAGGCAGGAAAAGGCCAGAAACTTCACATCCTTTGACATTATCAGTCATCTCAATGTTTCCACTCCTAACAAGCAAATAATTGGTTTACAAGGTCAAATGGTGGAAAAACCCTATTCCTACAGTTTTCCTGCTTAGCCTTTTTGGACTTTTGATTATTGCACATGGACAGAAACCTTGTTGTGAGGGAAAACTTTTTCCCTTTGCTGTAGTGTTTTATAAAGGTTTTTCTGCATGTAAATGGTTAAAATCCCAAAGTTCCCTGCAGTGGGAGTTTCTCTCCCTCACAAATTAAACGTAAGTGAGTTGCATCAGCCCAACACAAAGTGAGTGCCTCAATCAATAGAAAGTCAATGCACTGCAAGAGTCAACACTGGAAGACAAAATCATTGAATGTCTCATAGATTGCAAAGGCTGAGACAAGTGAAAATCAAATGACCAGTTTGTCTGATTTCCACAAATGACTTCATCTAGTTATCAAGGAGGGATGTGGGCTACATTTAGCATATTCTCACTACACTCAAACACATAATGCAGGTGTGTGATTTAAAAAATAGATTTACAACCCCAATGCAGCTGCAGAGAGGCGTACATAAAAAAAGATTAAAATGTTTCTGTTAAAGCCCTTTAAAATATAATGAATATTGAATGGGGCGTTCATTGCTTTAATTATTCGGTGACGCATCCATCCGACTCCCAAGCGATCCTGTCTGGCCTCGAGGAGAAAGTTGCCAATCAATGGTGGCAATAACTATCACCGGGAGGTGGAGGAGGGATGCTGGGTGAAAACACAGAGACAGGCAAGGATACAGAGAGAAACTTTGACAGATCAGAAGGGACAGCAGCACCATTGAAGGACCTTTTTTTAATTTAAGAGCAAACACATGCATATAGTTGTTCTACTGCTGGATAAACAGGCGAAGAGTGACGCAGAATGAGGGGGAGTACCCACAAGGATTGATCATGCAGAGCAGCCCCAGGTTGAATGTGTGATATTTTTGGGTACAGTCCCATCGCCGCCTCCAGGCAATTTGCACGGTACTGAGAGACTTCTACTGGTTCATTTCCCCCCGTTGTTCAGTTGGTGACAGAATACAAATTATTTCCGTAACCATTACGTCCAAATTGCCCTAACCTTATTACAAATGTTACTTTTCATTTAAACGGTTTTCCTTTTTCTTTGGGGAGTTGTATTTCCCCTGAAGTGCTTTTTCCTTAAACCTGAAAGCCATATTTTCTTAAATGAAGCAGTGGCCAGCCTTCTCCATGTTTAAATCCTCTTTCGGATTAAAGCTCATTATCATCCACACATATAATCTCTCAAATTGGAACCAAACACCCCAGCTGTTAAAGTGGGCAGCATCATTTGCTAAGGGAGCCTGAAATGAACATATTATCTTTTAGTGGACAAAAAATATTAAACTGGAGATAGTGTTGAAGTTTCAAGGCAATGACGAAATAGAGGAAAACCCATTAAGGTGGAAGGAAAGTGTTTAATCCACAGAATTTGCATACGGTTCACATTTGCGCGTGTGTCTCTGCCGAAATAAAGTTTAAGTGACAGTGGACACCCCATAGTGCTGAAATGTGCTTCAGTTGATATGTTTGCACTTTAACGGCTTTTAGCACAGATCTTTGTGAATTGGACAGTTTTTGCAATGAGGCTCATTTGCAAAATAGACACTGAGATGTTATTTGCTTAGCAGCACTGTTAGCAATGCATCTCCCCCTTTGCAGGTGCTATGAGAATTACAGAGATTTCAAATGCAATTACAGGTTTGAAAACCTATACAACACACTACAGGAAAGTGAACCCCCAAAAAGCATGATAGGGCACATTTAAAATGCTTTTACAGATATAGAAATTGCAACCAAAACCGTTTTGGGGCAGATTGTTTTGGGACATGTCTGCGTGATTGACAGGTGCCTGACCCTATAGGCTCAACCCACACTTCCACCCCGCTACCCAAATCTGGATTTCAGTAAACCAAAATCCAATCATCCCATAGGCTTTATAACGCCTATGTGTGACATTTTTGTAGAGGCAATGCCTTAAACCCAAATGCCTCAAAGGAATACAAAAATAGCTGTAATCGGATACGTCTTTGATCCACACACGGGAGCACTGACAGCACACTCAAGCTTTAAACACCTCCACCTTCGGCTATACAGCATATCTTCACTGAGCTGCCGCCATCTACAACCTTCTCTGGCATTTTTCTCAATTGCTCTGGTGTTGTAACATTATTACAGGTGAGGAAACAGACCCCGGAGAGACTATTCCGCTCGTAAATCAGGCGATTGATCGTCATTCATCACACACGGAGGACTGTGGCATGTGTCCCCGACCTGGAGCACATATCCACAGTAACCCCAGTTGCAAAGAGGCTTGTATGTTTGCACACTTGTTGAGTTTCTCCCACTCTAAGAGCAGCATGAGGGAAAACAACTCCATGTGGCAAGCCATTTCATTTCCAATATCATGTGTGTGATCAATCTCCCCTGCAATGAACGGGCGGTGCAGTGGAGGCAATCATTCAACATTTGTGGCAGGTATGTGGTATTGATCGAGGGAAGATGAACTGTGGGTATGCATTTCTGTGTGTGCCTGTGACTGTGTGTGCGCCTGTCTGTGCGCGCGTCTGTGTGTGTGTTAGTGAGTGAGAGAAAGAGAGCACTTCAAAATCACCTTTTTTCCAGGTTTGTTTTAGTACATTTGGATGCTACTAAAATAATGTTACATGCTGTAATGTTGAAAAACCCTCTTTGCTTTTTTTCTTTGGGATTTTAGGTTTTTCAGACCATCTACATGAAGAAAAGCATATATAACACAAAGTCAAATGGCATAATTTAATTTGTGCGCTGACGTCCCCTCTTAGGAATCACTGTCTTGTCCAATTAAGAGGAGCCTTATTATTGGCCAAATTGCGAATAGCCCAATTAATGTGGGGGGAAGCTTCTATCCTTAAATGACATAATGACTTAATGTTGACACTCTCCCAGAGTTGTGCGTAGCAATTAGGGCTGTCCCGAATACCATTTATCGGGCTCCGGATATTCGGTAGTAATCAGCAGCGAATATTCGTTCCGTGCGCGGGGGGGGGCGTAGTAATCAGCAGCGAACCGCTTCGACACGTGTATTTCGGTTTATTCACGCCATTCTTTTTGTTATTCTACAGTATTGTTGTTTTATAGTTATTTGTTAATGTCTACAACCCAATTTGTGTTCTTTGAAATTGAAAAGGATATTGCATTGTGTGTGTTACTTTCGTTGCAGTTTGAAGGAGAGTTAGCGCAGTTGACAGGAAGTTGTTGTTGTTGCTATGGAAACAACCTGACGGAGATTAATGGAGAAAAAGTAATATCTACATATAAAGACGGAGAAAGTAAACGATAACGTTTATGGTTAAGTGTTAGCACCCCCCGAAGAGGCACAAGCTCTTACGTTGATATTGGAGATTTCAATGAATTCAACAAAAAAAAACGGGAAAAAAAAGAATATCCGAATAACAAAATTGAAACCCGAATAGTGCTCCAACGAACGAATATTCGGATATTCAGGTACAGCCCTAGTAGCAATGGGTGTGAAGATTGTAAATTGAACTGCCTGTCACAACGTCCTTGATTCTTTCTCCTGCAAGAGCAAAACAAAGTGTGCGAAGAGAGGGGAAAATATGTCGTGGACCTACTGTAGCGGCAGTTGATAAATATACCGGGAGAGACGGATGATGAGCGGCGGCTCACTAATGGGAACCAAGGTCTTGTTGCGGCGGCGTGTTTTATTTACAGCTACTCTTCATCAGAGTGACACGCCGGGACCTATAAGACCATCCTTAATAGAAACTAGAAGCAGAGCAGGGATCGGAATTGCCAAATGGGAACACATGTTGGAGAAGGGTTTTTTATGTGTGCATGAATGACAAAACGATGCATTCACTGTGATTGAGTGTTATAGGTTATATACATATCAGTTCCTGGAATGACTGGGAGACTGTGCAAAGGTAAGCATCATTTGTCTGGGGACTCATCAATGTCTGCGTAAGAAATTGGGACTAATGACTGTACAACGGAGGGGAGGAGAGAGAGGCTACATTCGTCTCCATCAGTGTCAAAGACTATGATTGTGAATCTACAACTGTCCCCGATGCTCACTTGGGGGACATGTTTTGTTAAGGGGAGACTTTTAGTGAATGTCAAATAGAAATCAACTTTAAAAAGGCAAAACGCTGAAAAGCGGATTGTGTTCCAGTGTCCCTGGTTCTAAATGGGGTTCTGTCTCTTCTTCTATGATGAATACAAACTGTTGTGAGCCCATGTTAGAGAGGTTTCTGAACTGCTGTGTTGATTTGGGAGTCAACAATTGCTTAAAAATGGGATGAATGGTCGAATAAAGCAAGCATGGACTCAGAGGAAATTCACTGAGTATTATTCACGTTTTGGCTTTTGTGGAAACAGCAAATATGTTATCAACAGACATGCCGTACAACTTCTCCAAAGCAAGAAGTCCCTGAGGATAACACTAGCTCCTAATGAATACGTACGTGAAGCAGCATGGAGCAAAACTGAATACCAAAGATAAGAAGCATTGCAGGGTTCACGACGTGATGCACATGAATACTAAGCACATTAAATACATTTGAAAACGACTACAGTATTAGAGAAAATATCTTGCACAGTTTCTTTAGCGATGTGTTCTCATGCCCCTTTTTATACTGTTCTGTATCCAGGTCTTCCAAAAGTCATCTTTAGCATCCAGAGCTCTCTCTCACTGTGATTAGAATCCATGTTCAGAGGTGAGAAGAAGAATAAATGCATAGTTATTACCTCAAAATGAGTCAAAAGTGAGACCTAGCATGAACTCTGCAGTTTCTATTTTATATTAAATGAAACGCAGCTGTGTGGTGCACAGAAAGAGGATTCTGCTCTCCTCAGCTCACTGCCAAGTAACCAAACGGGCAGTTTGAGGGATTCCTTAGTGAGCTCTTCCAAGCATCTATTGTATAGTGTGGCACAAGTGGCCAACAAGGGAGCCGATTGTGTGTTTAAAACAATAACAGCGACAGAACCAGGAATACCAAGTGCAACAGAAATACTCTCTTTCCATGAATCCCTCAAATGCTAAAATAGATACAGCTCCCCCTTTTCTGGTATTCAAAAGTGACCAAACATCGTCAAAACCTCCACAATATAATTTCTTCATGCTTTCAATGTCAACAGTTTAGCTCTTACCTAATAATTGATGATTTAAGGGTACATTAAGGATTTCAGCAGGCTGTGACCGTACAACCTAATTAGTCGATATGTAAAATGTGAAAATATCTTTATTTATTGGAGGAAGCTGCCATAAATGACCAAAAGGGTCAGGCATTGCGCTACAGAAAGAAGCAAGCGTCTTTCTAAAGGCCATTTTGACAGGAGTTGTGTCCCTCTTAGACTGCACTGTAACTTTTATCCATCTATTTTTTCTTTTAATGTTTATTTTATTAACTTTTCTTTTTAATGACTGATTTTAAATGCCATTTTCTTAATGTCTTTCATTTTTTTTAAAGCACTTTGAATTGCCTTGTGTTGAAAAGTGCTATATAAATAAACTTAACTTGCCTTGCCTTGCCTTGCCTTGCCTTGCCTTGCCTTGCCTTGCCTTGCCTTGCCTTGCCTTGCCTTGCCTTGCCTTGCCTTGCCTACTAAACAGATTCTACTGGGCATACCACAAGCTCATTCCAGTCATCTTACAAACACTGGAACATGTAAGGATCTGTGCATTTATTGCGGGACATATTATGCACCGACAGAGCATTTAAGCACAATGACAGTGGCCTTAAACTATTGTAGAATAGGAGAACATCTCTTAAAGGACATATCAAATCAAATCTATCGAAGGTCTCACTTTAACAACATTTTTCAGAAACTGATCGTAAAAACATTTCTCCACAGAAAATGAAGCCACAACATGTGGTGGAGTTCAAACAAGAATCATCTCCTGGAAGGAATTGGGCAGCGTAGGTTTTAACATCACTGACAATCCAAGAGCATCCAAGAGCCGGGTTTTACTTCAACATCCGGCATGATGTGGTGAATGAAAACTGTACGTACAGTAATTACTATTCTGTTCACTCAAGCGTTCAGGCCGTCTCAGCATTGTTACAAAGAGGAACCACAGCAGAGGACAAATGGATATGTTCTCCTACTTATGCATGCTGAGGATTAGTATGGCAGATATGCATTGTATGTTTTTGCACTGTTCCACCTCGACTACAAATGCAGACAAAGCATTACTCAGAGACGGGTGTTTTGAATTTAATCATCTCCAGATAATAGCAGTGCACATGCAGCACTGTGCAGGGGTGTCTGGAGTTAGTGTGTGTGTGTGTGTGTGTTCATGCCTAGTGAAAGGAAAAGCAAGTAAGATAGTGGATCTATTGTTCCTACGGGAGTTAATCAAGATATTTAATTTCCTTTAATGTGCTGTTGTCTGCAGTGAGATTCTTTTCATAAAAGTAAGAATGAAAAACAGGACATGTTTACTGAGTTTGGAGCAGCTCAGTTCGTCTTAATATAGATTGAAGCATTAGGTTGATTTGTAAATTCATATTGGATCGTGATATTTTCCTTAAGATATTGAAGCAACTTCTAAGAGTTTTGATGTAATTAAGGCCAAAGCATTGGCCACATATTTTTGGACCATGCATAAAGATGCCCTTCGAAGTGGAGTAAAAATGGCAGGTGATCAGAGAGCCAAAGCTAAATGAGACTATCAATCTTATTTTTTTCAATCTCCAATAAAAATATGACCGAATGAAACTGAAACTGGTTTTATCTCATAAATAAAGGAACCCTAAACCCTGGAAAACGTTTCTTTGAAAAAATTACCTGCTATGACACCGGGATCTGCACCTTCCTGACCCCGCTGTTTCTATCGATTCGATATAAATGAAAGCAATGCAATTTAAAACTGGCTTTCATTGCCCAGAACAATGGTGCTCTCACTTGCTCCCAGCATGGCTTCTAATAAAGAAGTATAATCTAAAAGAAGAAGGAACAAAGGACAGAAGTCCGGCTCGGACCGGGTGTTCATTTATCAGAGGACACATTTAAAATCCTTGCCACAGGCAATGGCTCGTGAAGCATCCGATGAGATAGCCCGTAGGGACTTCTGCTGCAAAAGCAGAAAACCCTTTGATGAGCCTTGGGCCATTCCCGCACCTGTGTCTAATATGCACGGGTAAAAACCCAGACGCAAGCAGCCACTAGAAAGAAAAAAGAATGCAAAATACTTCCTTTATGTTTCATCTTAGCCAGTGTGGATTTCTCCTCTAGCTTGCATCCATCCTCTTGTAGAAAGTAATTGTCTTTTTGGGATGGAGAGTCAATTGCTATTAATTCTAGAGCCATGTGAATACTTGGATATTCAAATAAAGGCCAGAGAAGCAAGTTGCAAAGTGCTTCATAGATCCAGAGAGTACTCACTCACACACTGACACTCGAGTGTGTGCATTATAGGTGCAAAAGGTTTGTCATCTCTCATTATTTAATGAAAGGTAAACCCTTGAAAAATAAACACCTGTTATTATTATTTTCTACAAAAAATAAGAAAACAAGATGATACCATGCAAATGATCGGCAAAGATAATCCAAAAACTAAGTCAAATTTAAAGGTCCGCTAATATATTGTTTTTCATCAATATATTATAGCTCTCAGATATATCCAAAACATGTCTCTGAAGTGTTTGGCTCGAAACACCAAACAGATCATGCATTGCAGCATTACCCATAATCCCCTCTGTTTCAGCCCTGTTTCAAAAGTGCTGATTCTCTGATTGTTACTTTAGATGAAAATAAGGAGCCCCTCCCCACGCCCCTCTGAGAGAGATTTGGTTATAAAGAACACAATGGTGCTCTAGGAGGAGATTCAGGTGATAGGGGGGGGGGGGGGGGTTACCTTGGTTGCTGATTGGATAATGGTTACTCAAGCCAAAACATCGTTATGACATCATAAAGTGGCCAAAATCTGATCAGCTCATTTTCAGACAGGTTTCAAGAGACATGAAGAAGAGGGGACACATGTTGTCATACATGAGTTCGAGAGACGTCACTGAAATTGACCATAACAACTACGCTTATATCTCCTGTGAAAATTGCTTTATGTTCTATGAGTATGTTCTCTCCTGTCGCAGTTTTGGCGTTTGGTGTTATACACAAGGAAATCATAGTTAGTCAGGCGCTTGTGGAACGTAATCTGTCGGAGCTCTGTAAGGTATAACGCATACGTCAACAGAAGGTACGGAGATGGAGACTGATGTCGGATAGATTAAATTAACATAAGCTGAAATACGTCCACACATAGTTTCAGTAATCAAAAAATCACCCTACTATAAAAAAGTTGTAGATTACAACAATTTCTTCATAGAATCTGAAATCGAACATTGGCGTATAATGTCTTGCCTATAGGGTTGCCCTCAAGGGACTCAGACCGCGTGGTTGGTGCTCGCCAGCCTGACCGCGGGTTGTGCTAGTCTCTCAGGAGTTCATCCAGTAGGGGGGTATACGAATAGATCGTCCGAGAACCTCTATCTGCTACGGCCCTTCGACAGCGCTGCTAACCTGTGCCTTGCAACCCAGTCTCTTGATTTCGTAATATCTTAGCTACGTCGTCTTCGTCGTGAACCCGCAGAATAGGCACATGGAAGAGGGGTGCGACAACTAACCACGACGTCTCTCTCCCATAGACATATCATTGGTAACTAACATGTATGGGTATCAGCCACGTTACGCATATTGAACTTAACTCGTGTCGTTACTTGAGCCTCGTACCAGACACATTACTCTTTTTGCATCATTAGGTCGTGTTACTGTTGCCGGTAGTGCACAGTGGGTGAGTATTAGTTGTTGCTTCTCTGTCACCTTAATCTTCACTAACTCAATGTATGTCATTTTTTTCACCTGACGGTTCGTCATCACTTACTACTATAGCCTTCTATAAATAATGTACACAATAGGTACTATAATAAATTACCCTTTACTATTTACTTATGAATAAACACTATTTTTTGTGTAAAAGGGAGACTGTATGCTATCATTTCGTGTCAGCTGAGCAAACTACACACCATTTAGAGTTGTGGTAAAGTTCTGGGTCACGTCTTCCGCCAACTGAGGCTCGTTAAGTTATGACTCCACCATACTGAGATGTCATGTTAGCTTTATGTTACCGAATCCACGCAGGTGGGTGTGATCATTTTCCGGGATTACAAAACATGAACAGGTATCTTTTTAGTCTAGGGTTCTGTCAAAGTCAAAATCCAGGATTCTATTGTTCTATATACTTTCGGACTTTGTGATTTATCTACTTTCACGGGCTTAGATCAAATTGTTAGAAACAAAACACATAAGTGACATGCGTCTTCATTAGTGAGTTCCGTCGATGTTTAAACATGATCACTTTATATTTTAGGAAAGAGTGTTAAATCTAACTTAGGATTAAGTAGAAAGTAATTGAATATGTCACGTCTAGTCTGGGACCTGTGAATTTTACATAAAATTAAATTTAATGTTAAAGGCCTCTATAGAGGTGTCACGATTCAGCCAGGAGGTTGCGCTGTATACTTATATACTTGTCCACTTGTGGAAGAAGGGATAATATTAGTCGCTCTAGTTTCACCTTTATGCCCTGTGAATTGTCACCGAGTGGAGACTCCATCTTTGGGGTGTCTGAAATCCTCCACCTCGTGTCCATATTGTATTTTCGCTAATTGATCCTCTTTCGATATATCACGGTTGGTTAAGGTGTTACGTTGAATCACTGACCCTCTGACTGCCCTTTGTTCTACGGCATTCTTGTCATTCGACGGTGACCCACCGATCCTCTTCTCCGTTCACTTTTCATCTATTCATACTTCAACCTAAACGGTGTTATTTCCTAATGTTAACGTTTTTGTAGTGAGTCTCTGTTCTCGTGTTCTCCCGGTACACGTACACGGCATGTTCTATTGTTACAGTCTGTTTTTTACTTTGAAGGGTCAGCGTTTTGAGTGTCAAGGGGTGAGGGTTGTTTCCCTCCATTCTTACCTTACGGTTCATCAGTAAGTCTGTACTCTTTGTCTGCCCTACTGTTTGTGGCCTGAGTCGCTTTCGCATCTAGACCACAGTGTTTCATGCATGAGTGAGTGTACTGGTTAGTTTCCGATTGGAACGTCAGTTGTCGACAACCTGTCTCTTTAGGTTGTCCTCCTAATACTTTGTGGTAAAAAGCATAGAAATCTTTTAGCTCTTAAAGCCGGACCTCCCCTTTTTGAATCGGTGCGTGTAGAGTGTGGCTCCTTATATTCAAGAGTCGTCTCTGCTGCATCTCGGCTCGCGCATGGGACCGCATGGGGACAGTGAGACCCTTGACCATTCGTAATACCGCTGGTAATCTCGCACTTGTCGCTCAAACCGTCGGGACCCCATTCCAAACGGTGGATCCGTGCATGGGAGTTTTTTCTGACCGGAACAGCGGGAGGGACTAATGAGCGACGAGTTGCAGGGAGTAGGTAGGGTATGACGAGTCTTGCGAGTTTTTGAATGTTTCTCACCACTCCTTACTCGAGGGAAATGGACTTTATTCATCTTCTTTATAGAAATTATGAGTAACGATTGTTAACGATTTACCACGAGATATGTGCAGTAGTATGGCTTGAACGGGCAAATAAGTCTTTGAAACTAAGTACAAATAAGCATACTAGACCACTCTGCTACTTTGTTTCCTCTCCAAAGTAAGTATAGTCTACCTCCAGTTATTGATCCAAATCATCTGTTGAGGATGACCCTCCCAGTTCGTAAAGAGTTCCAATATAGTCAATGCCGTGTAAAGAATTGACTTTCGTATTCCAACTTACATAAGTATGAGGACTCTAAACGAAACTTTAGACGAGCTGATGAGGACGTGAAGTATGAAACATGATGTGGTTTCAAGAAGTGTTGATTTCATAATATTATAATCACAAACCAAGAAATAAACGGGTCTGTGCCGGCGAAGTATCTTACCTTGTGTGATGACTACTCGACTAGTGTTCAAAGATATCGTTCTCTTTTCCAACGAACCGATTATTGGTTTTTATAACATAAGAACACAACAACTGCATACAATGTGGACGTCCTATCGGGAGTGATACAGTTATTACTCCTGTCTTCCCCTCCCAAAGTTACATAAGTCAGGAATAATCGTTCCAAATGATCGGGGACATTGCGTTCATTGACAGTAAAATTGACCCTTTTAACAATTCACAATTCGAAATACTGCGATTATCATCTTTGGATTCATTCCCTACACCGGATGCGTTTTGTGAGGGTCATGAGTTCGTCCCTGATTTTCAAATTATTCGATTTATTCAATTTTCTGCTCCACACACTCCCACACACAACACGCCCCACAACACACACACGCAACACACACCACACATCGGACACGAGACGCCCTCGTCCTGTGACTCTTCGCGGTCCGTCGTCCCGGACCACGGCATTATGCAGAATTACTGATCGGCTACGGCCGGCTGCTCAGATCTGGGACTTCAACGTTGGTCTACCCGCGGGGGCTCTGGGGCTACCGCGTAGACGTTTCTCTGCTTCTGCCACAGTACCTATTTCCATAAAGCTATATGGTGGTAGGAGTTAAGTTACTTGGAACTCACCGGCGACACCGACATTTGGCAACAGATGACACACACAAGATTTTTACCATGACTTTCGACACGGTAAAGTAACAAACCCGGTCCTGAGAGCAACTTTTCTATAAAATTAGGGTACTCTGGTCGTGTAAGATTTCCTTTAGAAAGTAAGGGTTCTATAACTATAACATATAAAACATAATCATTAATTCTAACGACACAAACATAGATTACACACGTATACACAGACACTACGCATATATGCCTATTGTAGTAAAAATAATGTATAGCATACTTTAACATAAGCCTGATCAACCTTTGAGAAAGCTAGCAGACAGACTGTGGTGGTTTGATTTTTCTAACTGTTATTTCACTGAAACTAGACCAATTTGTTTTCCATTTTAGATTTTTTTATTTATGCAAAGAAGTGTAAATGTTGGTAAAAAATACGGCCGGGATCGTCGGGATTTCCTCTAGCTCCTTTTTACAAGTGTTAGCTGATTGTGAAAAACGGTCTACAAAAACTATGTATCATGTAAACAGTTTGATGATAAAGCGATTCAGGAACAATCACCCCGTTTATACTTTTGGACGATCTAAGATGCGCGAATAAGAAGTCTATAGTGCTCGGGTCGAGCCAGCACGCGTAGTCTCACTAATCTTTTGGCTAGCTTCGGTCCTGTCCTGAACTCAATCCTGAAAGCTCGATGTCAGAAAAGCTTCAGTCCTTAATCGCAATACTTCGATCCTAAGTACAAACTTTTTACTAATTCTATTAGTCACACTCACATCGGAGGACACTCCTCTGCGGGGACATCGCGTTTCAGTACCTCAATATGCGTCGTCGAACGGTCCAGGTCTTCGAGCGTCCTTATGATACCGCTCCTAGAAGAGACGAGAGACCTGCAACCAACGTGCCACTACCTCTCATCGCGTCTAGACGTGCGTCTACACAGACTACTCCCTTTCTCCTGTCAGTCAAATTAAATTTAATCCCCTCTCTAATAAGGCCGTAAGTAGGAATTACGGTGGATAATACGTATTAGGTGAAGTAAGTACAGAGAAGATTGTAGTGTGCACAGGAAGCACACATTTCTCTAAGACNACTTAACACCATGATGCAAGATACAAGACAGAAATCCATATGCTATACTCTCAACATTGAGACGGCTGAACCCATGGTTACTAGCTAACAATGCTAACACTGTTAGCATTGTTAGCTAGTAACCATGGGTTCAGCCGTCTCAATGTTGAGAGTATAGCATATGGATTTCTGTCTTGTATCTTGCATCATGGTGTTAAGTAAACACGAGTATCTGAGCCTGCATGAGCTTCTCGGTGGACTGAGATCTGTGACGGCCCGTCCACACAGCAGACGTTAAAAAAGTCTTTCAACGCTTCTGCCCATTGACTTTGAATGGGGTGACGTCACTTTGCCTTGCTTTTCCCGAACTGCATTGTGGGGAAGCAAAGCGAAGATTTCCAGGATTTCCAGGATTTTCAGGATTCAAAAGTTGAGCAATGTTCAACTTTTGAAGCTGAGGTGGAAGCGTCAGCCAATCAAATCCCGTTTATGCAAATCTGACAGTATAAGCGCTAGCCAATCAAATCGCGTGCAAGCTGGGAGAGCCATACCGCAGTTCATTTCCTATATTCCTGAAAATGGAGGAGAAATTAGTTATTACGGTAGCAAATCACCCGGTTCTTTATGACCACTCTCTAATAACTTACCGGGATACAAACCGGAGGAACCAGGCATGGAGGGAGGTGGCAGAGACAGTGGGTGAAACTGGTAGGTTTTTTTTTTTTTAAGCTGCTGTGTGGACGGGCCGTTACTGTTTAAAGAGATTGTATTTGATGTTTTTAGTAAAACACTCAACATCGTACCCTTCTGCCTCTCGGAGGTTTTCAACCGCTGCAGATTAGACACTTGTTGACACCTGTGGGTGGATGGTTTCATTTTACACCAATAAACATTTCTCTGGTTATGCAAAATCTGTAGAAAGAGATTTATGATTTGATGACTGGTTTCCCTTGCAAACACTTGAAATCGCACGCTCCTGCATCTGTATTTGTCCTGAACCATCCACTCTCTTTCTACTGATATCCAGATAACTGTGTGGAGGACAAATCTTCAATGAAAAAATGCTCTAAATTCTGTAAAGAGAACCTTTTAAGGTAAAGTTTGTTTTTAAGGTTCTGGCTGAGTTGTGCTTGGTCTTGGTTCTCTTGAGCTGAATCCCTGATGTTGTATAACTAACAAACCCCATGCACACAAGCACAGCAAACACTCATTCCCTTTTCTGTGTTAGCTGCTTTCTGGTTTGGGTCCGTGTGTGGCCTGGGCTCATGTTTTCTTTGTCCTGCCGCATCGTGGAGGTGAATCCTCTGCTGCCCGAAAACGGTATAAAACAATGGAGTCAGTGAGACACGGCTAATGGATTCACCGTCGCCCCTTCCCCACCTTTGTTTTTCATGTGCAAAAGTATTCATCAAGTCTCGCTGGCGTCGGTCATGCGTGACACTAATTCATTGAAATGGCCCTGAAAAAAAAGAAAATTGAGAAGATTTCACGCACCTGCAGAGTTGGCAGAAAACTATTCAGTAGGGGTGTATTGAATCAGCATGTTTATCTAAAGATGAGGCAACTGTTTGTGGACTGCTTAAATGCCTCTTGTGATTTTGGTTGATTTTCACCGGTGATGATTATATTCAGCGCTACACCCTTTACTATAAAAAAAAGACTCTTCCTCTCACCCTGGCTGGTGTATCAGAAGCGGTTTTGTCGACTCCACAAAATTGAATTTTAACGACGATGCAAAACTTAGTTCAGCATTTTTTAAATAAGGGTGAAAAACATCCTCTTAGTCCATGTGTACCAATAATAAAAGTTTATACAGAGTTCTTAAGTTGTGATCTGAATCAGCTCTTCGTTAAATTATGGATCAGGGCCAAGACAGAGTGCTTCCGTGAATTCAAACTGCATCTCGTTAGAATATCAGGCTGCAAAGATTCATGAACAGAAGATGGCTGACTGAACTGGCTTGACTCTGCTGCTGTTTTATTTACATTTGTTGCCTCTTTATGTGTAAGGCTGCATTTTCGTTATTTCTTTAGCATTTATTATGTCCTTTAATCATTATGGAACATTGGACGTGCTTTTTGTATGAAAATAACTTTAAATGAGTATTAGAAATTGGCCAAGCCTTTTCATGCCTAAGTAGTTGGAGTTTTCGCAACTCATTAAGTTTCCAAAGACTTCTACTAACCTAGTATGCAGCTATTGTAACAGAGACGTCTGGGATGATTTGTACTGCTTCCAGAAAGGGTCCAAAGCATCTTTGTCAATATGAAAAACATCCACTGTATTCGTAGAGAGTTTGGGTTGTTCTTATGCAGTGTGGATAAATTGCTTCTGCTTCCCTTGAGTTGAATATAAACGGACGCATTATTCAATTTGCCTTGCTGTATAATATTCAGTGACTTAAAATACTGTGAGGCTGGCAGGGTAATTTGATAACTTGCCACCTATATCAAAAACAGATTTGTTGAATATACTATTTTGTGTAGTTAAGCAGCAAAATATGCCTCAATGGGCTATTTTCAACTCGAGAAGAATTGTGGGTAAATTGGTTGGATACAGACGCTGTGTGGCCTCTCCGGTCCGTTGCTTTGCTTTGATGACACCTAAGATTAAACGGTTTCTGTTGGCTGAAATTCAAAGCTCTGCAGTTTGGGACAATACAAAATGCATGCCTGCTGTATATAGCACACTTTGCTGCTTTAAGCTAGTTTCTATGATTCGTCATGAGGCACACACTGTACTGTCACTGCAGGAAGTGTTAAAGGGGCCCTATTATGCTCATTTTCCGGTTCATAATTGTATTTTGTGCCTCTACTGTGACATGTTTACATGCTTTAATGTTCAAAAAGGTCTTTATTTTCTCATACTGCCTGTGTGAAGGCTAAATTCGGCTTTATTCAGGTTTCGATTATTTCTCGACAACCTTTTCTACCCGAAAATTGGAGAGCTGAAATGACTAGAATGCTTACCCCCTCAAATTTGAGAGGCACATTATGGGGAAATACAAAAATGTGTCAGTTCCCTACTGCTATGTGACTGCACTGTATATAATGGGAATAATGAGAACTGCATTGAGTGGTATCCTGGTCCGCTTTTGCACAGGTGCTTTCCCAGAAAAATAAGAGGTTGCTTTTATATTATTGCAATTCATTTCAAATTGAACCACATTTATATGAATATGCAAGCACACACACCTGGAGCCAGTCGATTCTCTAGATTCCCTTTCTTCTGACAGAACCAACAGCCTGTTTTGCAACTTATTGAACAGTTAATATAATTCAATCTCTTTAAGACCGGTTGATTAGGTTCCATTTCCACTTTCTGCCTATTAAAAGATCAATTATTCCAGTGTTAATTGGTAAATACAAGGTAAACATAATTTATTAACCATAAGCCATTAATCCAAATGCCAGAACAGAAGCTACAATAGCTGCAAAATGTGTGAAATAATTCATGTATGGGCAGTTGGCATTCTAAATAAATGAATGACCAGTTTGATTCCCATCAGCTTTTCATGCAATCTGCTGGCGTGCAGCGACTTGGATTTGTTGTTAGATGCAGGAAAATACAGCGTTGTTTCAGATTATCATTCCCCTGTGCAACAACCCTGTTTCTCTGGTGCATTAAAAGTCACAAGAGTGGAACAAATGGCACAGTTTCCACAATCATTCCAAATTAATGAGTCACCCCTGCACAGAAATGCAAATTTCCAAACGCTAGATTGCTTCCTAAAACAGGTCTGAGTGTCGAAAAAAAAAATTCCTTCAGCCATTTTAGAAACAAGCTTAGCATGCTTTTCTCGGGTATTACACATTCTCACTGAATGCTTCCCTTTCATAGTGGAAGCCTTATTGGCTTTGGGGTGTCAGAGCAGGGGGGTAAGTATGTGGAAAATCTACACAATTTGGCATTCGTGCCATGCTTAAGTGCAATGAAGTCATGTAGCTTCCTGTTAGTTGCACTGGGATAGTGTTGCTTTGTTATTTGGGACAAGAGCCTCATGAAAGAGCCTCTTCTCTGCCAAAGTGACAACAATTTATGGACTGATGCGGGTTTGGGAGAGTTAACTTTGTTGATTCAATTTCCTTTATACTGGAGTGCTTCACAGGTACACACCACTATACAGGTTTGGATATTAAACTTCCTTCATCTATTTGTCGGGACACTTCTCCTACGCTGCAGCACGTTGTCAACATCAATAAAACGTCTTTCTCGGAAGAAACATAAACAACCAGGAAGAAAATGAGTACCTGTACAAATCTAAAAGCGTATGACTTTGATGCTGAACTTTTTAGAGGCCGGCCAGCGCCTCATGCTTTCATTTCTTATTTATTACCAAGAATACTGCTGTGTCAGTGTGTGCATGCGTCTGTGAGAGATTACGCCGTTGTGCAATGGGAGCCATAGCTGCTGTCGACTCCATGTTGGGAATCCAGATCTCAACAAGGACTTGGCCCGTGCCCCAGAGATGCATGATGGGTGAGACAGAGATGTTTGATTTAAACTGTCACGTCGCTCCGCAGGGGTCTAACACATCATGCACCAGCAGCCAGGAAGAAACAAGCACATCCTTTAATACAGCGAAGAGCTACTTTTTCTCATGCACTGATTAACCTTGAGCTGCCGTCCGTTGTGGCGACACAGCAGGTTTTCTTCACCTTTGAATAATGATAAAACCATCTAAGTAGGGAAGCCCCTTGCAAAGCCCAGCATGCATTTGTGTAGTTAAAAAGAGCTGCACAAGGAGGTCGTCGGCCTAACTGTGATGTTGTGACCTATTTTGGCTCGTGAAACCAGCAAGACGCATGGAAATGATCCAAGCAGGAGTGCAAAATGTGTCTTTGGCATGCAGGGCTCAACGCTAACTTTTAAAAGTGGTTGCCAGGCTGACTACCAGGCATCAGCTTTTGGTTGCCAAAACTGAAAATACGGTTGCCATTTTTAGTCACCTTATATTTTAAATAATTAAGATACTATACAGTTATACATCAACTTAATAATGAAAATGTGACAAAAGAATGTGCAAATGCTTTACATTAAGTAATTAACACAATTATTTGAAACTAAAGTGGTAGTAAACTTGTCCACCCTCATTTGCTGCTATACTAAATACCAGTAGTGCAGCTGTGTTGTCATGTTCTTCACAGATCCCTCAAACATGAATTGAGCAAGTCACTAGTTTCGTCATCCGTTGTCTCCCTTTTAAATGTGGGTTCTCTTGACCTTTGTGCTGACCCCCACCATAGATCCATTGGCTCTTCAGCATTGAAGTCTTGGATTGGCCAGACTAATACATTTCTAATGTTAAATAAATGAAAAGCATTCATAGACAAGAATTAGATATTCATTATGAATTCTGTAAATTACCTTTAATATGTCTAACTACATTTGAAATGTGTTACCTTTTTATAGAAGTGATTATATTTGTATGCCAATATTTTCCTA
>NW_011349573.1:18378-18598 GCF_000735185.1 Notothenia coriiceps | reverse complement strand
AGAAGTCGGTTTGATTGCATTCACGCTCGATTGCTTATCTTGAGTAGGCCGGATGATGTTGGATCACAATTTTGGACATCGAATTTTAAACACCAACATTTTTGACGTCGAATTTTTAAACACCGAAATTGTGCATTCAAATTTTTTTCACTTGAATTTTTTGGATCTGAATTTGACTATTCAAATTTTTTTAACTTGAATTGTTACATTTTTATTTCAC
>NW_011349573.1:0-18338 GCF_000735185.1 Notothenia coriiceps | reverse complement strand
TGAATGCACAACGGAGCTGAATGTACATATATATTTAGCCTACCAAGACTTTACACATTTCCTCTTTGCTTTCGTTCGGGTTCATTTTGCACTTTATCAGTTGAATCACTTTGAACATTCGTTTGAGATGTTGACGGGTTGGCCGAACGTTTTACCCCACAGTCAAACAACTTAATTTGCTTCGCCATGTTTTGTAATACAAACACACGGCGCACAGCGCACGCGAGTAAACGTGCATCGCTTTCTGGCTCCGTAATCACACCAATGCACGTGCAACTTAAGTATCAGGCTCCGACTGGTCACAACAATAATTTAATATCACTCTTAATACAACAAATAATTAACATTTATCTATTTTGGGGAACACATTTAGCTGTTTGCTGTCCTTATTTCTTCATGTTAAAAAGTGGTTGCCACTGATGGCAACCAAAGGCCAATAAGTGGTTGACATCTTTTCTGAATGGTTGCCAATGGCAACCGTTACTGTCGAGCCCTGGCATGTGTCTATTAGTTGACAAAAAGGCCCACAGGATGGATCACTAATGCTGGATTTGTGGCCCTCCATGTTGCAGTGTAATCCTGCAAAGGGACTGTTTTTATAACCTGATGATTAGCAGAAGACGGGCTTGTCCCATTTTCCCATAACTGCCTCTCTGCGTTGTATCCTATACGGTGAGGGTAGGAAGCACCAGCTTGTTTGCACGGTGTGCGTGTGTATGCATTAATGTACTGTACTGCTGGATCTATGGCCTGAATGTGTTTGCATGTTGGTGAACAATGCATGTGCTTCTTCACAGTTTCAACAGTGTTTGGTCTGCTCTTGTGCTCGCGGATTATACCAGATTTACATGGCTGTGTAATAAGCAAGTCCTTCACCTAGGGACCTTTGTAATCTTAATTAATTTCTGATAAATCCTTATTAACATTGCACACATAAGGGCTCCATTGCCAGTTAGTGCCTTCATTCTACCCAAGGGATGGAAAAACAGGGTTTGACGAGTCGAATATGAGGGAGATGATGTGATTTACTGAACCAAGGAAAGATACTAAGGGGACAGGGACAGAAATATATAAAGACAATTTGACACTATGTCGATTTATCTTTTTTTTCTCTATTTGACTTGACCTTGCAGATGTTCATTACTGTCAGATAATTTGGCCACATGGGATCATGCTGCATGTTCCTACCCAGAGTCCTCCACTCCCAAGCTGCTAGTAAAATCATGACAAATGCCTCTGCATGACATTATGGAGTAGTGTTTTTAAACAGCGAGGAAAGAAAGAAAGAGGGATAAGGAAGAAAGAGAAACTCTGGTTGATTAATAATTCATATTCTGCAGATGATCTGTGAATCGCAGTGGTAAACAGGCTTTAAATCCACTATATTACATGCCTGCACAAAAAGGTAAAAACGACCAATGACTCTGTTTTTGGTGCAGTTGTAATTCAACTTGTTTTGGCTAGCAGAAGAAATCGGTAGCCTCATGAATGGGAAGCTCAAATTTGTTATGAAAAGCCTTACATATCTGAGGGGGGATATTGTAAGCGGTGCACCATTAGGCAGCACAATCCTTTGCTGCTTCCACAATAACTCCCTTTGATGATTGATAATGTGGAAATAGGGCCGTGGCGTGACAGGCATCAATTTGATGGTAATTGTATTGTTTTTTCGGGAGGAAAACCTCCATCAGAGGAGTAATATCAGCAAGAAATGAGTTTGCGCTGTGCAACAACAATACATATTATGTAGATGTGGCGGTGGATATGTAGAGGGATTGTGCAGCAGTTCCTGCTTTTCAGAGGAGGCTTGTGCTGGCTAGCTTGTTTTTGATCATGAGATGAGGCAGGATCCAAGATCCCTGCTGCCAGATCGGCCCTGCAGGATGCTCTTGACTTGTATTTTTAGTTATTTTAATGTGTGGTTGCAGCCCCCACCAACCCATCTCCTTCCTCTTCCCTTTTCTTCTTCTTCTTTCCTCCTTCTTGTCCTTCTTCGTCGTCTTCTTCTTCTCTCATAATAAGAACATGCAATGTGTGTGAATTTTTTATAATGTTATATAAGAAGCCTTGGCACCCCAAGAGACCCGTGTCCTGGTTCTGGTGTGTTCAAAAACAAGCACACGAGAGGAAGAAGGAGAGAGGAGAAAAGGGTTGGTCGGGAGGGAGGGGGGATGAGAGTTAAGAGAGGTTTCAGAGAGATGGAGGAGGAGAGGGAAAGACGGAGAGAGGATTGCAGAAGGGGAGAGCGGAAGGAAGAGGGAAAAGCAGGTTGAAGGAGTCGAGGAGGGAAATTTAAGAGGAGCAGGGAGAGGATTAAATGAAAGCAGGAGAGAAAGCATGCAGTGGGGGAGCCTGTGGGGGGAGATCTTCCCATTAAGAGGCACAGTGCTCAACTCTCTGATCTCCGAGTTGTGTTGTGATGCCAGACAAGAATACTCCAGGGCGACAACCACTGCCACTGGAGAAACAGCTCCTCGGTGACTGATATACAAATGCTGTGTACAGCAAGAGAGGAGAGGGAGGGACGCACAGGGACTTAAAAGGGGGGGGAAGGATTGAAGAAAAGGGAGAGAGGAAGAGCAGCAGGGAGGGGGATGACACAGGAGATGATAAGCCAGTGCCATTGTGTGAACAAATCTCAAAGTGTGACATAGATCCTACGAGCTGTGTGCAAACTTTCTCCGGTTTGCACTAAGATCTTTTGCAGGTTGAGCAAGGTAATACGCTGATTGTAAATGCAACACAAAATGTGGGATATACTGCACTGGCTTAGAAGTGAGACCTAAAGAATATTTTGGTACAGGATTTTGCATATGGGGGAGGCTGAAGCTCCTGTGTGAGAACTTCCTCATGCATATATAACTGAAAACAGTTCTTCAGTTTGGTCCACTTTGGAAATCCTTTTTAGGGATACTTGTTCTCATAATAGCTCTGCTGTTGTTCCCTGTGCATCCAAAGCCTGATAGCTTATTCCTGTGTGCCATATGCTCCATTGTTGTCTCAAAATGATAAAAAAAAAAACGGCTCCACTGGGTCACATTTAACGTCATTATGATATAATGTTTATCATATATGAGTTTATTTTGAGAAAATCCCTTGTGGCCGAAAAACATAGAGAGAAAGTCACTGTTTTAATGAAAGGAGAGCTATCCAATTGTTGTTTGGTTGGAAATGAAATGACAATTAGAAAAATAGAGATGAATGCTTTTTAGTTTAACATTACAATAATGAAAAAAAAACAGTTTCTTGAATTCAAAACAAAAATCAGCAATAATGGAAATACCAAGTTTAAAACATTGTATTTTCTAATGTTCCTATTTCTGCTGGGTTTTTAAATCCTGCCCTTCTATGTATCTGACAATCTAACCCACCTTATTATTTTAATATGATATTTCAGATACTGTTCTGACTGCCTGAGCGGAGATTTGGAAGCTATTCAGGAAATAGATATAGGAAAATATGTGCTCCTTTCTTAAAATATATATCCGCCTTCTTGACAGAAAGATTAAGCATCAGTGACAGCTTAGGTCCATTACCTGGTATTGGGTTTTGGTCGAGCACTGAGGGTAGATAAGTCATCTGCAGAGGTGTGACACAGAGTCAGTTTGACTCTTTTCAGGTGGACATACATTACCCAAGAGTCCGGTCTTTTCCTTTTTTTGTTGTAAATGAAGAATATTTAATGTGGAAATGCAGTTTCTGTTTTCAGGTATTTCTGCTTTCCAAAACATGGTAAGCTGCTGAAGCCACTTAAAATAATGCTGTTAAAACAATCATTTTACGATAATGTCAAAATGTAGGAAATAATGAAGGCAGGATTTGATACAGTGGTAATAGCCTAGCCTTAGGGACCTGTTTATCTTATTATTATTATTAGCCAGCTGACATTATCATGATCATTATGTCCGTGCCGCCCGCGTGATCCTCACATGAGATTGCCTTATTCGAGCTAATGAAGCCGGCCGTGAGAGCCCTGATACCCGTCACCCTGCCAGAACCCGGCCTCCATTTCATTGCCTCGGGTCTTGGTAATTTATTTGTTTATTTTCATTAACAGAAAACATTAGGTCTCTTTTCTTACCAGACACGGCCAATACGTTAATGAGCATGCCAGTTAAGATGAAGATGAAAGCAGCGGTTAATTATCTCCTCGTAACGTCTAATTCTTATAAATAAAAAAATAAAAAAGAGAATTCATTTAGCGCCAGCTCGTCTTGTCAATGTGTTGATCTGAGGATCTGTTTACAAGGTTCATAGAATAAGAAATGAAATTTAAAATGTATTGCATGACCTCATTACACCTATCATACCCTAGTGGGATTCTTTGGTGAGAAAAAAAGGTATATTACTACATTAAAATGCAATAAAAGTGACTGTAAAGTGTGACACAGATAACAATAATGCTGCTGCTGTGACATACCTAAAATATGAAGTAATGTAGTCCCTCACGTAAGCCTTTGTCCTGCATAAGAATAAGATACGTACACGGCTAATAATGTTTTGTTGCCACTTTGCTACAGTATTATTTATCAAGGGATCTATTGTTCTTGATGGTTACCTCAATAGTGGATGGCAGATTGTCTGGGAGGAGTAAAGACCTTTGGAAATCATACTGACAGTTTCTAATCTGCATGTTTACTGCTTTCATTAGAAGATCATCAACGTGTGGTATTGATTGCAGTAGCCGCTCAGCAGGGAGCTGTATACTCTGGCGGAAAACACAAATGTAGTCATGCCCCTATTAATATATATATATTTATTTATTGTGTGCTTCTACTTTGACATGTTTCCACGCTTTAATGTTCAAAAAGCTCATTATTTTTCGCAAACTGCAACACTTCTTTTCACCCTCTGTCTGAAACCAGAGCTCAGTTGTTTCTGATTGGTTAGCTGGCCGGCTCTGTTGTAAGGTCAACTGCTTAGAGATGTCCCGCCCCTTAGCCTATCACGTACAATGTGATTTTAGCTGTTGCAGACCATTTACATGCACACAAACCAATACAAGACACTTCAGGAAAGGGAAAACACTCAAAAAGGATATAAGGGCCTCTTAAGTGTTTCTGTATTGGTCCACATTAAGCTTTTTTTCATAGCACCATTTGCTTCCAAGTACATTTGTAACAGTTTATTCAGTCCCCGGGACCCTTTGAAGGCTCACATGTGTGGCGTGACCACCGTCTGTCGCCAGCAGATCTTTCCCATAATGCTTTATGGCATACATGTGTATATTATCCTAACCTGCTCCCTCAGATGAGCGGGTGCTAATGGGACGCGTTGGCCTAAAATAGCCCCATTAATGACACAGTTTGTTTAATGGAGGTGATTAAAGGGGGTGTTGAGGGTGGCCCGAGCCCATTCTGGGATTGGTGGCTGGTGTAATCATTGGACACCAACCGCCTATCACCCCCACCACCACCGTTTCCCCTTTGCTTTCATCACTCCTTCCTTTCTGTCATCCGCTCCCACACCTCTGGGGGAAAAGGACAGGAGGGAGGTGAAGAAGTGACAAGAAACTTCGTCTTGTTACATCATCACAACCTGTGATCAAAATGGTTGAATTCAGCACGCCTCCCACTCTCCCGATCACTAAGAAAAAAAAAGTTGTTCAGCGATCACCCGTCAGATTGAGCCTACGCTGGGACAGACTCGGGGTGAGAGAGGTGGCAGGACTGATGGGATGGATGGATGGATGATGGGAGGAGCAGGGGAGGGTTAATCGTCGCCCGGCCGGTTTAGTCATGGTCCTGGTAATCTCTGGTGACCTTGGCTGCTGCTTTGCTGGCTGGATTTCCACAGTGCTTCATTAATATGCGGCAGTTATGAAGCCCTTTTCACACTGTGTCCCTCCCTCTCTTTGTCTACTTCTTCTCCTTACCCCTTTGTTTATCCGTCCTTTCATACATTACCGGCATCAATCTCTTTCAACCCTTTACCTCTTTCCATACTGTCCATAAAATAATCACAGACTTCAGAATTTATGACAGCATCTCTATTGGGCTTTTGTCAGAATTTGGCAGGCTGAGGGGTTTTTAAGGTTATTTTTATGGCATTTCTGCTTTATTAGATAATGTGCAGCCTAGCAAGATGGCAGAGACAGAGAGAGATGGATGGAGAAGAGGAGTGATGAATCCCTTAGGTATTTTGTCAAACAACAAACTTTGATTTATATGTTTTGTTTCTTGCCACATCATTTCAGAGAAAACCTTGATTTGCTTACCTTTTAGTCAATGTGAAGGGATTTGGTTAGCCAATAAACATCCACCCTGTGTCTTGCTCAAGGACACTGCAGCAGGAAATGTGAATGGTCTGCTTAAAATAAAGTATTTTTATGTGAAAAATAAAATTTGAATTTCAGACAAATGTGACAGTGGTTGGCAACTTTCTGGCATAGTGGAGATAAAAAAGAAGACAGTGTCCCCCTTAAAATACTGACGCTGCATTTCATATTATAATTTTATCTGCAGACTGGAAAAGCAGACAACTGGGCAACCACATTTGCACATTTGTGCTGACTTTAAAATGAAATGGATTGACAGAAAAAAAATTGTTTTTGCTCAAGACAACCTTAATTCTTTTTTTTTTATATATATATATACAGTATATATATATGATTTATTTTTGCGATTTTCAATACACAAAGACATAAATACAATGCATTACCCATGCGATTTCTAACAAAACAACCCTAAGACACAATAAATCAGTTACAATTAGACAATAATGTAATTTAAAAAAACAAAAAAATAAAATAATAAATTAAAAATAAAAAAAATAAAAATCCCAAAAGGGAAAAGAAGAAGAAAAAAAAACTCTTGTCAGTGTCTAACGATGCGTGTCTATTTTCATCACGTCAAAACATTTGTTTTCTTTACATGGCATGGCAATGATATCCTCTTCATCTCAGTGGAAGAATAAGAGTTGTTTCATATCTCTTGTAAAGCCTTTATCGTGTGATTTGTCTTCAACCAAGGGCACTACCTCTTGGATTTCTGGTGGAGGGAAAGCCGAGGGAGGATGAAGGAGGCAGATTAAAATATCAGAAAAAAAGACTTTATATTGCAAGGGATATTAAAAAGGACTAAAATGTGTTGGATTTTCAATCCTGTTCCGCATACTTGACTATTGACGGCTTAACAGCAGAGATGTTTTGTCTTGATTGATATAATCGAGCATCAGTCTTAACATTTGATCAATATCAGAGCTTTTTATCCAGTGCGGCTACAGCAAGTATAGTTGGAGATGTTTTTACTCAGACCTCCAGCCCTTTCTCCAGCGTTATCTGTTAAAGTAGCCTGGGGGGAGAGAAAGCTCTGCAGACACAAGTGTAGCTCAACTTATGATGTTCTGTCTTTACAGAAATTACTTTATTAGACGCATGAGAGATGTGCAGTTTTTTTCTTCCACTTGTATTTGGTCGATGCACATGTTGCTGCTTTCTACAGCCATAGAGAATGTGGATGCAACCACCATCATGTCATAATTGTCTGCCTTTCGGTTTTACGACGATTCAAAATCGTTTCCCCTTTCCTGTAGTCTGTTATTTAGGTTTTTGGGCAATCCCAAAGTTCAGTCCTCCAACACATTGTAGACTAAGTGATAGGCTAAGGGGCGGGACATTCGTAAACAGTTGACCAATCCTAACAGAGCCGGCCAGCCAATCAGAGCAGACTGGGCTCTGGTTTCAGACAGAGGGTGAGAAAAATGAGAAAAATAAAGCACTTTTTGAATATTAAAGCATGTGAACATGTCACAGTAGATACACCTGGAAATGAGCATAATATGGCCCCTTTTAAAAAATCTCAAATGTATTTGATTGAGAGGAGTTAAAGACTCATTACCAACAACTCCCAACATTTTCACTTGAAACTAAGTGTAAACAAGTGTATTTAAAAAAAAAAGTGAAATAAAAAAGCCTTTTCAACTCTACTTCTGTTTTTTTCCGAAGCTGCATAGTGACACCTTCAAAGGCCTCACTTCTCTTCATGCCCGCATTCAGTGGCTGCAGTGGGAGCACTTACCAAATGAGAGCGCCAGTCTGAACAGCCGAGGAACAATTGCATTAATTCAGTGTACTCAACCACCTCTGCGGATAGTTTGTTTATATTGAATTACCCCATTGTTACCTTGCCCGAACCTGCGATTCTCGCTAACAAGCCCACTGAGTCTTTCACTGGAGGGCTTTAGATTATTTTTTGAGTTTTGTTTTGGCTGTTGTCAAGCTAACTGAGTGAGCGCCGCTAATTGGCTCTCATCCTTTGTTTTGGGTCGTTCATAAGATGAGTTGAATCTTGGCCATTATTCCTTTCCCTGAAATTCCCCCTCTTCCTTTCACCTTTTTTTATCACTGCTGTACTTTCCGCAGCTTCCCCTCAGACGGTCATCCATCTAAAGCAGTGAACCCCGGTTTAATTAATGATGTATATGCAAATTTATGCTCATACTGTAGTGCCAGGGTCTCCATTTTCATTTTCTTGGCTTTTTCCCTTTTTTCCCCTGTTACCTCTGTGGCAGATCCAGGTGGATTTATTGTAAATTCAATTTGCATTAAGGTTTCTAATTTGCTGACATTTTCCATGAATACATTTTTTAAACTGTTATGCACCTCAGCACACACAACTGCTCACCCCTCCCCAATAGCTGAACTATGGGCATGCATTTGCAGGGAGAAGATGGGGAGCACATGGTAATGAAATTCTTACTAAGCTTCTAATTGGAGCAGAATGGCTTATTTCGAATGAGGAAAATGAACTGCTTGTTATCAGCCAGTTGGCGAAGAGATAAGGGAATTACAGTGTGTGTGTTAAGGGAGTTGTTTTTCTTGTGTGTGTATTTGGCTGGAACATATAGCTGTGTTTGTGTGTGGCTTAAAGTATGCCTGCATGGTTATATAACGCAAAAAAAGTAGCTCAAAATGACCAGATTGGGCTCATGTTCATCTTTTATTTAATTAGTTTCATAGTTGGAAGTGTTTCTGACCTAAATACAAGTACTCTCCATTTGCAGTGTTTTAAAAGCATTCATTTAGAATCTGCATTATGTTGGTTTATTATTTTATTTAACAAAGACAGAAAATCATCAAATTATAATCATATTCTATTGTTTTTTACTTCTTTTGAGTCAGCGTCTCTTTTCTGAATAATTTACTCAGCTTTTAAGGATTTATTCAGTGAAGTCTGATACAATAAATGTCTCACTTGCCTCTCTGGCTATGCAGTGTGAATAGGACAGTGTGTGATGTTCAGGTCATTTGAGTTTTAATGTCAGGACAACCCATCTCTAATATTGGATAAGAATATCTATTGGACGTTGCAAAATAAAGAGCTTTTTGAACATTAAAGCATGGAAACATGTCACAGTAGAAGCACTAAATACAAATATGAACCTGGAAATGGGAAAATCATGTACTCTTTAAAACCAGTAATTGAAATGTTATCAACGCTTGGGTTGACTTCAGTTCACTCAGTACATAACTAATACATACCTCACTGTAATTGATGGATTTGTTGGGCAACATGGGAAGCTTTGTAGTCAAAATGCTGCAGTGCTGTCAATGATGTGTGGACTCATCCCTGGCTGCTTTACTTTTTTTAATTGCAGCTTTGATCTGTTTTATGATGCGTTGATCTGATGAATAATGTAAAACTTGACCCTGGTCCAGCATTTTATGGGAATGACAGATTCATTTTAATACGGTGTTTGTTACGTTTGACAAATCCTAGTCTGTGAGGTTGTGCTGCCCAAACACAATAATTCAAAGCAAATGGACATGCCAGTAAGACAAAGCCAAAATGTACCAGCTGAAATAAACCTGCATCGGCATTTTCAGGAAACATCTCAGCCAGCTGTCCTCACTTCCCCGTGTCACTAGCTGCCACGGAGAATGAGTGCAGTGCATCATATTATCTGGTTTCTAATTGAATTGTAGCGGGAGGTAGGTTTGTAATCAGTGTACAGCAGGTAGTTTTCGTTCCAGTGTTTGACAGTAATGTCCTCTAATGGGAAGCTCTGGCTCTACTCTTGTTCCAGGCCACTAGTTTTCCCTGGATCCCTGGCTAGCTGCCTGTGTGTGTGTGTGTGTGTGTGTGTGTGTGTGTGTGTGTGTGTGTGCGTCCAATCAGCCCAGGCCCAATGTATGCATGCCTTTCTGATTGAATTACACAGCGGCCTTTATGAAGAAAAATGGTAGCGAACCATCTCCTTGAGTGCTTATGAGGAAATAGACACTCTCCGTGGTGACCTGACTCAATCTGCATACGATTACCCCTCAGCGGACCTGTAACCAAATTTATGAGCTGATCACCTCCTCTCCAGAGGCAGCACGGGTGACAGTGAATTGACAGTAAAATGCAGACAGTGACATAACATTTGTTTAGCTTTATTGAGGTGCCCTTTAAATACTAGAATGTCTTTGTATGTATGTTTACGAGCATCTTGGTCGCATCTGTTTTGCATCGTTTCAGCTAACAAGATTTTTCTTTTTTTTAATACATTTTGCCCAGGCCTATAGATGCAATATCTATAAAACCATATGCATATTAAAGCATTTTACATTCTATAAACAAAATAAGTGAGTGTTGACTTGAGGTAGAGTGATCCTTTCAAGAGTGAAATAATATATATATAAATAATGGTATATAATATGTATATTTTGTAAGTTTAATCAGCTTTAAGACTCAAAAGACCTTCTTAAAAGGCATACTCTTGTTTACTTTGCTCCATATTTGCATTAAGCCTTGGGTTATTATTTATACGAATACATTTTAACATAAAAAAATGAATCTATGCAGCGAATTACCTTTGGCATCAAACACAAGTTGTTTTTGCTTTTTCATATAAATCACTTCCTTGGTTTAGTTTTGGCTTTAAACACGAGGATGAAAGCCTTTATTGTAAATGAGGCACAAGTCTTTTACACAGTTGGACAAATGAGACAAACATGAAAAACATGAACACAAGGCAGGCCTGACAAATGGCCCTGTCTTTGTTTAATGGCGTTGTTAAATCGGGATATGGCTAGAAGACCCCATTTCAGCTCGATGTCAGTGAATATGCTCTATGAAATCCTAATTTCCATGCACAGCGACGGGCAAACATTTCTACTTTGATCATTTGGTAGCTGACATCTGACAGTTACTTTTTTCCAACTGACAAACAGAACTCTATGGACCCATTTAGGACCAACAACAAAGAAATCACCACTTTTTGTATTTATGGGTAGAGGTGGATCGGACTCCTTATTCACTTATGGAGCATGATGACTTCACCATGTCTATTGGCTAGCGCTCCGACACATTGTATGTGATAGGCTAAGGGGTGGGACATCTTTAAGTGGTTGACCAATCACAACAGAGCCAGCCAGCTAACCAATCAGAATTCAGTATTCATATAGGCTTTGAAATAAGTATCATAACGTGGAAATAATCAAGTACATTTACACACGGCATCTATTGCACGTCTGTCCGTCCTGGGAGAGGGATCCCTCCTCTGTTGCTCTCCCTGAGGTTTCTCCCATGTTCCCCTTTAAACTGTGGGTTTTCTCTGGAAGTGTTTCCTTGTACGATGTGAGGGTCTAAGGACAGAGGGTGTCGTATTGTCATACTGATATTCTGTACAAACTGTGAAGTCCACTGAGACAGATGTAACATTTGTGATATTGGGCTATATAAATACACATTGATTGATTGATTGAAGTAAAGTAACCCAAAAACTACACTAAAGCAGAATGTACTTAGTTTCAATCCACCACTTGTTACGGGCCATGTGTAACAAAGCCTCAAACGCTGCTTCTGCTCGGTGTTCCCCCCCCGCCGCTGCCGAGCTGCTTCTGTTGTTATTATCAGACAGCAGATTGGCCAATTCCCCCACCAATTGTGATCCAGCAGAATGGAAATCTGGTGAGCAGGGAAATGTTAATCGAGTTCAATTAGGCTTTGTAGCATGTTTGTTTCCCGCCAACAGATTAAGCAGAATCCCCACCCTCGCTTACTGAAATGAATGATAACCCTCCGTCAAAAGTCTGCAACGGGTAATTTGAGGATAGGTGGAAGTTAACAGATACTGGCGCCGGCAAACTCCTCGTGGCGGTATTAGAGATAAATACAGCAAGCCCTTTGAACGACTTGGGCTGGAGTTCACCCTTGAAGGGAAATTAATTTAGGATTTCTGATGCTTTTCTTTATTTTTCTTGAACTTCTCAGTGACACTGTGGGGATATTGTTCGAACATCCTGTGCAGTAATCAAGTGCCTCGGGGTGCTTTAAAAATCATCCTTTATCTGGCAGTGATTCCCTGCTGAATAGACCGACATGTTATACGTTTCCACTAGTCATCAACCATTCTCTTTTAACCAGGCTTGTATTAGAAGGATCAAACATGCATGAAATGTAATTACTTAATCCAAAGATCACCATTTAAGTATGTTTCGTATTTTTTTTACTTAATATACTATGCAGGTGCATTTGTAATATTTTGCATGATATCATATATTGCCCTGTAGTGGGAAATGTGTATTACTTGATCAACATTAGGTATAACTCTTGGATTAACTTCATTTTTTTAACAACCATTTATATGTTTTATGAGGGAAACATTTTAGATTCTGAATTAGGACACATGATTAGAAGTGAAACCACCTTGGCTTGGGTTGTCTTTACCTTAATCCTTCAAGTTATTATTATCACACCACCCACAAAACTAATTAACAAGTTCTCAATGAGCGGTGGTAGAACCCTTTGTTGCCATAGCAACATGTAGACTTAATCACAAATGAAAGGACTGGTTGTTTGGTAGCTCGCATAGAACACCTCACCTTCTCCAGCTCTTGTATTTGCTTGGTTTGATTTTGTCTAGTTTTTCCTTTTGTTTCATCGTCTTGCTCCTGGGGGGACCCACTTCATTTTTACAAAACCAAAACGAGATTTGTCGTTGATTTCAAAGCATTGCATCTGATTTAATTCTCACGACTCATTCTTGGTAATTCAGATTCATGGCGCATCAGGAAAGGTGCTGCAGATGTTGCACATAGGTTACATAAGCTGACAAATAAACATGGCACAGTAGAAGCAACAAATACATAAATGAGCAATTAAGGCCCCCTTCATTTTATTTAAAATGTATAGAAAATTCAACATTAATATTTCTCTCTTTTGTTTCTATTGCAATACTGCAGTCACTCTTTCTAATAGCATAAACACCTCGTGCTTTTCCCCTCTATCATCTTTTTTCCAGCACCTACCAGTGTTTTTGCTTGTGTTCCCAGCATGGTAAACATACAGTACCACACAATCCAACACAACACCAGCATGGTTTAATCAATCCCCCGCCATCACACACCCCCCCCCCCTCCCCTCCAGCACACACTGCACCTCGCTGATTGGATGCAGAGTTGCTTCTTTGGTAAATAAAACATTTATAGAGGCTCAATTAGCGCAGCCTGTTGAGTCTGCTGCAGCTGTGCTCGCCAGCTGTTTTTAAAGGAAGAGTGATGCAGGGAGGTGAGGCGAGGGAAAAGAGGATGTCAGGAACAGGAAGGGGAAAATGTATAAAGTAAGATGAAGCCAGAGAGTTGGTTTTTGATTTGGTGCTGGACCAGTTGGCTTTTCCAAATATATAAAAAAGTAAGCAGAGAGAAATATATGTTTTAATTAAAGTTTCAAAAGCTGATTTGAAGTGATGCAAAAGTAAAGCTTTCACTACAGATCTCTGTCAGGAATCTGGTTGGGAATTTATTTAGAACCACTGTTATGGTCAGAAGTCATTTTTATAGTAAAAGTAATTGTCTCTGTTAAGTCTGCTTCTAATGATCCTACAGGAGGCTTTTATCTGCTTCCCTTGATGCCCATCAGCAGGTTAGCTGTACAACATGTTACCTCATTGATTTACTCCAGTTAAAATTGTGCAACAATCCTAAAACAGGAAGTTAACAGATAGCTGGCTAATCTTGAGACAAATGACCTGAAGTTGTGTTTTTCCCACCTTTTAAAAAACACCCAAATGTATTGTATCCTTCATACACACACTTGCTTTCACTCACTATCAGGCTTGGGGAGTAACGTATTAAAGGCAACGGATAATCAGGATACAAAAAAAGATAACTGTACCCCCTTAGATTTATATAAAGAAATCTGATTAATGGTACATTTCTTAAACATTTGGGATTACTAGCAGGGTTGCAATGTTACTAAAAAGCACTTAATATAATAATAATAATAATAATACACTTAATTTAAAAACATCTTATTGATATGTATTTTCTATTTGACTTATTTGCATTTCATTTATTATATTGTTATTATTTGCTTTTCAATCAGCACCCCTGGAGTTGGTATGGTGTGTGTGACTGCTCTCTTGTGTGTAAGAATTGATCAAAATGAAGTGCCAATTTTAGATTTCGCATGAATCTCATACGCTCCCAAAGAGGAGCTCAAAACCATCCCTTTGCTTGCTGTGCATGAATAAGGCAGTTATTATTATTCAATCTTCTGAAACATTTTTTGATTGACGGTTGGTGCACTTTATTAGATTTCTTATCAGGAAGACCCCCATTGCTCCACCTTGGCATGTGCCGCAGCACAGTATGAGACGAGATGCTTTTTTCTTTTTTCATTGATATGACTGGTCTGAATGCCGCTTTACTGCAGCCTCTGGTTTCCTTAGGTCAAATGTAGATGAGTGCCATTCAAACAGATATTGACGTAGGCTAACACACGGTTTATTGCCAGTAAATAGTCGATTCATGTGTGAGATAGTGACACAAGAGTCAAATATAAATACAGGGATGCTGCGGGGAAACTTTGGCGCTGTTCTGAGTTTGTTCTAATCCGTCATTGTTAAAAAAAATGCCATCATAGACGGAAAATATTGGGTTAACCAACGCGACCCGTGTTTGTAGGTGAACGCAGGGTCAGGTGCTGCACAATGGGTGCATTTAGCCTGCTTGCTTTTGTCCTTTTTTAAATGAGCTTTTAATTAAATTCAGTATGTTAAAGGTGTGTATATGAACATATGTGTGTGTTCTTGTAAAAAAAACTAATGAGGAGACCTTGTGTATTAGTGCTGCATGGAGGGAAAAGAGCTTCTGGATTCATTGTGAAACAAGGATTGCTGGCAAAGCACATGAAGAGACGGACGACGCCAGCACTGAAATTGGTCCTGCCCCGGTCTTGCCACATACCCTTTTCATGATTATAAATGGCCTCTGCTTGGCTTGGTGATGACGGCTCCAAACCCTTTTAAAGTAACTTAATTCCCCTTTCTTCTGTCCTTTTCTTTCAGTGGAAGGCTGCACAGATTGGTCAGTGGACTACCTGAAATACAAGGTGCTTCTGGGGGAACCTGTACGGATTAAATGCGCTTTATTCTATGGATATATTCGGGCCAACTACACCCATGCACAGAGCGCTGGACTCAGCCTCATGTGGTACAAAAGTGCAGGACACGGGGACTTCGAGGAACCCATCAGTTTTGACGGCACGAGAATGAGCAAAGAGGAGGACGCCATATGGTTTCGACCTGCAGAGCTGGACGATGTGGGGTATTATTCCTGCGTTTTAAGGTAAGTGGAGGAATACTGCTCTCCTCTTAACTGTCAAATTTAAATTGGTGTTTTTTTTGCTTTGCCTTTGACTTGAGCAAGCGTTTGTGAGAAAGTCTTTATCCGTTTAGTAGGGTGAGTAAAATAGTGCGGGTAAATAATATCCTCTGAAGACCCTGTGGGCACGAGTGAAGCTATTTGAAAGTCCTCCTCTGGGGATTTCTAATGAAGTCTCTCTCATCTATGGCCACAAGGGCACTGCTCCTCGGTCCACAGAGCATCTAACAGCGTGAGGTTTATATGCTAAATTATTTCTTTATTCTCCTCTGGGGGACAGTAAGCTATGAGGTGCAATTGTTAAATCGATTATTCTTCTTTCCTCACAAGTCCTTTCTTTCTGAGCAACGAGTGAGGTGAAAGAGAATGGACAGTAATTCAGCATGAGAAGACTGAGGAAAGGGGAAAGTCCTTGATAACAATATAGAAAAAAGCAGCGGTCCTCCCACTATCTTCCTTTTCCACTTGCCTGATGGTTGTTTGATTTATGACTTCTATAATGTGGTGAAATGTCTGGCTTCCTACCTCACATTGGCAGGAATTGTTTTAACATCAAGGTTGTCTTTGGCCAGACATATTTTAAAATGGCAAAGCGACTTTCTTGGAGCACGTAAGCAAGTGGGACTTTAAAAAACATATTCCTGAAAGAAAGGAGCTGATCTTTTCCGGAACATTTTTAATTTAGCTTAAACACAAATGATTTAGTAGACAGGAGAATAATGTAGTCTTGAGCACCCAGCACAGGTCTCCATGTGTTTCATAAGCTCAACTCTAAGAGGTTTTGGCTATTACTATTCATCACCATTAGCACTCTCCCCCTTTGCTGTGGCGGTCGCCGTGAATAGAAACGGGCAGCACCAATCCAACAATTCTCTATTCAGCGACACTGGCAGCATTTTCTGGAGGTAGACAATCAGTCAGCTCAGAGTTATTGTGTAATCACGCAGAAAGTAGAGCCATGAGATTTGATTTGGAAAAGTAGCGCTGCTTTGTCGCCAGTCTCCGCCATTCAGAACCAAATTAAGGGGCAACACTTATGTGCCCACCATGGAGAGGAATAACAATAGTTCTGAATGCAGAGCACTTTTGCATCGCACATGATTTCTCACATTTCTTTTGGACTATTGTTGTGTTCTGCAGGTTTTCCAGTCGTGACAAGGATGTTTACTTTTTTGCTTAACTTTCAACTCCATTCACATGGAATACGTACAACGCTGACATTTACTAACAATGGCTGCATTGATGCTGCAATCAGCTGCACTGATTTTCACTGTTAATCATGCAGCTGTGGGGGACGGGGGGTCTCAGATCTTTATTGTAGGAAGTAGACACACGATACACTGATTACTTCCAGCACAGTAATAAGACCATGTCGTGAAGAAACTTTCTAAATATGATGAGGGACTCAAACTGCTTCAGGAAAGACAATAAAAGGGAAATGAAAAAATATTGCATTAATTATTATTTGGGCTGTCAAACGATTACATGTTTTAATCAGATTAATCACTTCTAAAAATGTATTAATCATGATTAATCACCATTCGAACTATGTCCAAAATATGCAATTTCTTTATGTATATTGTTGTGGGAATGGAAAGATAAATGAAAGAAGGCGGATATATCCATTTAACCAGGGCCGGCCCTAGACTTTTGGGGGCCCTAAGCGAGTTTTGGCTTGGGGGCCCCCCTCACTCTAGCGCGTTCTCACTACATACAACACGGGACCAACTTTTGTCTTATGATGTTAGCATAAGCACACATATTGTATAAATAAGCATGTAAACACCGTGGACCTAAGCTCCTCTAGAGGGGCCTCACCTCCTCTAGGGGGTCCGGTGGCATGCTCCCCCGGGATTTTTTTTTTTTAATATTGAAGTTAAAAGCATCAATCTGATGCACTTTGAGAGCAAAATTAAAAGATCTATGGATACATCTCTCAACACCTATATGAAACAGATTTTTCTTTTTGGATATTTTACAAATCACTTAAACTGTATTCTTGTTTTGTCATATAGTATTTCATAACTGTTTTTCATTTATTCTCTCTGGCTGTCCATCTCATAATGTTCACATAGAAACTAGCTGTCGATGGGAATATCATTCAGAAGAATTATAATTTCTTGCAAACATCTATCACAAAAACAGATTGCACATTTAAATTCAGGTGTTGTTATGGCAACGTCAGTGGCCAAACAGCCACATTTTGTTACGCAGAGTGAAGCAGGTAGGACCCAAATGCAGATTACACTTGACGATACCTTTATTTCAAGGACTTTAAATAAACTTGGACAAACAAAACACTCTTCGGTGAACTGGGTCACATACAAAAGAAGCACCAACACTGAACACAGGAAGAGACAAGACTAAATACAGGGAGGGGTAATCACAAGACGAGAAACAGCCGGGCAGGGGAGGAGAAACACAAGGGTCACAGGTGAACACAATAAAACAACTAGACACACCAGGGAAACTAACGACGGGAGGAAAAACACAGGGAAAAGGAACAGACAATAACCCAGGAGGAAAACATGACAGAAAAACCCAAACATACAAAATTACAAACGTGACATAACCCTAGGAGCGTGACAGAACCCCCCCCCCCAAGGGACGGATCCCAGACGTCCCAAAAAACAAAGTCCAGTAGGGTGGGTGGAGGGGGTCTGGAGGACGGGTCTCGGGCGGACGGCCCGGGGGCAAGCCAGAGACCAAGGTGGGGAACTCGGGCGGACGGCCCGGGGGCAAGGCAGAG
>NW_011349572.1:0-2537 GCF_000735185.1 Notothenia coriiceps | reverse complement strand
TGTGTGTGTGTGTGTGTGTGTGTGTGTGCGTGCGTGCGTGCGTGCGTGCGTGCGTGCGTGCGTGCGTGTTTTTGAGAGAGAGCAATAAGCTCTGTGACACGTTCACCAGATTACAGACTTGATTTTCTCTCTCTCATTAATCCTGCTGGTTCACAGTCAGTAGACAATCTGAGCTTTCATTAATAAATGAATGGTTCGTGTTTTAAAATGTGTTCTTTTCCTCATTCTTAATTTTAGAACTTTGTTGTTGTTGTTGTTGTTGTGTGTGTGCTAAAGTGCAGGATAGTGTCATTTAAAGGTGACCTATCATGCAAAATGCACTTTTCTACGTCTTTTATACATGAATATTTGTCCCCGGTGTTCCAGGGAACTCACCAAGTGTCAGAAAACACAACCCTCTCTATTTTCCTCCATACCCAAATCTCTTAAAAAGGGGCTGCAACGGATCTGATACAGACCGATCCAGATTTGAACACTGCTATGACGTCACAGAAGTGGCGCTACGGCTATTGGGCCAACTCCACCAATCAGGAGGAGACAGCCACGGACATTGCCGTTCGAAAGCGCTGGAGACGCTGTAGTACATATGCCAGGCCTGTAGATGGTGCTGTTCTCACAGAATCAGCCCATGAAAAGACACTGTTAAATTGAGCGAAATGAGGAATGGCTAAAATGCATGATCAGTTTGGTATTTTGAAAAATAAAAAGTATAAATATGCCTTATATAGGTATGGTCCTACACTATATTATTCAAATATAGCATGATAGGTCCACTTTAACTCCGCTTAGTCTTCCTCCCGTATGCAATAACCCATACGTGTGCAATATATATCATTTATTATACACCAGGAAAAGCACTATATAAATAACATGTATTATTATTTACTCTACTAATGATTAATTCATGCACTTTATGTCATTATTAGTATGAATGCTGCATGTCTTTGTTGTTTTATGTTTATGTGTATAATCTGAATGTTTTGATGGCACCTTAAAAAAGGAGTAGCTTTTCTCTTTTTCATTGTACATGTACAGTATAATGACAATAAATTATTCTA
The DNA here is from genome assembly GCF_000735185.1 of Notothenia coriiceps. Classification (NCBI taxonomy): domain Eukaryota; kingdom Metazoa; phylum Chordata; class Actinopteri; order Perciformes; family Nototheniidae; genus Notothenia; species Notothenia coriiceps. The sequence goes on along the minus strand of NW_011349572.1, from coordinate 1,479 downwards.
ATCTAAAAACATTGTGTTTTTTTTATTGTAAATCCTGCACATGTTGCACATTTCTTCTCCACACTACCTTGATGGAGCCATATAAGGACTTATATTATTTAATAGTTATCCATTTGTTTTATTTTTTTTTGTTTATAGTTAATCTTCCTTTCATTCTAGTGTTATTGAAATAGATCAAATAAGTTGTTTTATACTTTTGTTTTGGGAAGGCAGTTTTTTGGAAACCAGGGGATGGGAGACCTGGGAATGGGAAATGTGGGAAGGTGGAGAGCGCACCCGGTAGGCCTATGTTTTTTACCATCGCATGAGGCAAGAAAATAGAACAAGGAATTATTGTACATTTGTATACTCTGGCATCAAGAAAACAAAATGCACAAAATGGCTTTTTGCCCGGACCTTTATTAGACCCATGCGTAAGATTTGCTGACGGGTGTCTCGGCAGTTCCATTTTATATGATTTTTGCCGCTTCATAGTAAAAAACCTCCCTGCAAGAACGGATATTATTTTTTTAAACCCTTTTTTCTGTGGACATTGGATGGCCCGCTGCAAAGAGGGATAAAGGATTTCCGCATTGAAAACTGTGCGAGTCCCTTGGAAAGAACAAAGGTGAGACGGATGGGCGTTGGTCTCATTTGGAAATGTTTGAACGCGAGGCAGTGCGCGTGGGACTTGTGAGTAAACAAAGGAAATATTTAATGAGTCATGCTTGTTGTGAGTTAATGGATGCATACGTAAATGAAGCCCTGTTAAAGGTCTCCTATTATGCTATTTTTAGGCATATATTATGGGTCTCAGATATATAAAAATAGGTCAACAGATGTTTGAGTGAAGAAAAAAAAATTGAATTCTTTTTTTTGGAAAAAAGTCAAACTTTTAATTTGAAGGCCCGATTTTCTAATGCTGTGCATGCTGTAAGGCCCAGATACACCGGCCAGTCACCTGAGAAGTCACCGACGCCGACACCGACTGTTGCGTCGCCGGACTCTCCTGTGTATTTGCCGACTTCGCGCACTGGAACAAACCGCAAATCCGAGCCGAGCACGTATGAACTGCGCATGCGTGAGTGGCAATAACTCTCCTTACCAGCAGGCGGCGGTAGTGTGTATTCATCATTCAAAAGAGGCAACAACCGGAAGACAGAGAAGAAGAACAGACTCCGTGATATAAACAAACAACAAATAGCGTTTTTCTTTCCATTTTCACTCTCGTCCATTGAAAACATGAACGAACAGGAGCAGGACGAACGGGAGGTACTGGAGCTAGCAGCCCTTGGACTCACGCTTGTGTTAAATCATTTGTTTACCTCCCTCACTTCCGTTAACGCTTCTCATGCACTGATTCGCTAGCTGAACAGCCAATCAGTGTTATCCCTTTGTCCGACTTCTGGTGGTGTTCTCGACGCCGATTCAACATGTTGAATCGGCAAGAAAAGGAGTCAGGTCGGCAGAAAAGACCCGACGGTGCGGCGCACACCACTC
>NW_011349571.1:0-1442 GCF_000735185.1 Notothenia coriiceps | reverse complement strand
GTGCACTGTCACAACCTAGCAAAGCTAAATAATAGTTTTTTTCGATTATATTGTTTTCGTAATTGTGGCAGGCCAAAATAGTAATTGCGATTTAAAATATGATTAATTGTACAGCACACACACACACACACACACACACACACACACACACACACACACACACACACACACAAACACACACACACACACACACACACACACACACACACACACACACACACACACACACACACACACACACACACACACACACACACACACACACACACACACACACACACACACACACACACAGACAGACACACACACAGACACACACACAGTGGCACAGCGTATCAGGGGACCCCAGTGGATGCTGGGAAATAAAACACTGAGTGAATGTGTACAGAGAGCAGCAGACCATTTGGTCCAGATTCAGCCTGAGCTCTGACACACACTAGTAATAATGCTGTGTGACCTTTGACCCCTCCACTAATCTCAGCCCAGTTGCCATGAACAAATGTTGCTGTTGTACATTTCTGCAAACCGTGGATATGCTGAATGTCAACTTTTTGTAAGTACAACACGAGTGTCTTTAGAGTGGGAGATTGTGTAAAACCGAATGAGTTACTTCATTTGAAGTGTGCAGCTTTTTGTTTAACTCAAATCATGATGATTGTGGGTTTCTGAAAAAGCGACAAAGCTGAAAGGAACACACGAAAAAGTGACTTTAAACTTGACATGGAACGGCATAATTTCCCTGGGTATTTTGACTTTGAAGATCAAGATTATTGCATGGTAAATGAGATGAACTAACAGTATGCAGAAGGTTTTAGACCGGGCTGAAACAGCTGCATGTGTTACTGGAAACATGGTTGATGAAAGCTATGAAACTGTTCCAAAGCAGTGAAGTTGAAGGAGGTCAAATACAAACAATGTGCTGAAAGACACCTTGTTTTATTTCAATGAGGGCTGCCACTGCAAAGGATGTAGTCTGTGAGAGCAGCCAATAACAAGAGTGCCATGTTGCAGGGCATGGAGCCTCTGAGAAGACACTCACATACTAGTTTGAAATGTATATTCTTGCCTCATAAATGATATGTTTTCCTTACTCTATTGTGTATGTTTTCTACTTACCATGAATCCTCTGTCAGTTTTATTATGCCCAAGAAAAATCCAGTTTTCAAAGGTACACTTCTAAAAATGTTCAAACGTGAATATGGAAGAGAAAATATGACAATGAGTGGCTTTAAAGTCACACAACTATCAGTTTCAGTTGGAACAAAAGTACTTAGAGTATATCTAGGGGCTCGAGTGGTTACATGGATCAACACGAGAGTGTAGTGTTGTTGAGTTTCAATGTGTGTGTGTGTGTGTGTGTGTGTGTGTGTGTGTGTGTGTGTGTGTGTTTCAATGTGTGTGTATCAATGTGTGTGTTCTAATGTGTGTGTTCCAATGTGTGT
>NW_011349570.1:0-1504 GCF_000735185.1 Notothenia coriiceps | reverse complement strand
GTGAACGCGACATTTCGGAACTAAAGTGGGAAAAGTACTGCGCTGTGAACGCGGCTATTGAATACTGCTTTCTATTCCTCCATCTTGTGACTGTGGAACTCCCTCTCTTGGATATCAGCATGTGAAGGACACTGTTCAGGAACTAGTTGATGCTCTGTATGTGATGACTCCTTCCATTCTGGAGAGGATCACAGATACATGGATCCTGAGATTCAAGCTCAAGCCGGGGACCAGGGAGAGTTTTCTGACAAGTTATTTTGAATTCAGTCATAATTTTACGATTTTCTGAGAAAAGTCATAATTTTTAGATTTCTTTGAAATAATTCAGAATTTTTTGATTTTGAGAACAAAGTAAGAATTTTCAGAAAAAGTCAGGATTTTTTGAAATAATTCAAGATTTTGAGAAAAAAGTCAGGATTTTGAGAGAAAATCTGGATTTTGATCAAAAATTCTGAATTTTGAGAGAAAAAATCTGGATTTTGAGAGAAATAAAGAATTTTGAGATTTTGAGAAAAAAAGCCAACATTTGAGTAAAAACTCAGTATTTTAGACATGACGGGATGTATGATTACCTACAAGAACCGGTGTTCCTCTAACAGCCTCTCATGATCAGCTCCCTGTTTGAGCTCATAACTGCGAGTCACTCAGTAGAGATCTAACCACGCCCACTTCCTCATGACGACACGCAGCGTCATGAGGAAGTATGAATCTGCCTGTCGCTTCATAGAGCGTCTCAAACACCATCAGAGGATAGCAAATACTCCTCTTGCTGCTGAACGCTGGAACGCTTCCCACCTGCACCGCCTGATGAACACACATCAGTTATTTACACCTGTTACTATTGTGATCATTTATTAACCCTTAAAGTCGGAGGTCTTCAGAGAGGGGGGCTCAATGAGTGGAGATCACACAGAACAGCCTAAACGTGTGTGATCTGGTTAACGAGCCAGTTCAGATATGCACTCGTTTAGGGAATTTCAATTAGTTTTTAATCAGTCCATGCCCTAAGACTGACCTCTTTGATGTGTGTGTTGTAGATAAATGATATGTCCATTGCATTTCTTACAAACTACGGCTGGTTCTATCAATTACTGTCATTTCCTGGATATATTCGACCATTTGTGTCCATCCCTGGCACCGTGAAAGGTGGTGATGTCTTTAGATGTCATTGTTTTCTTCAAAAGTCTGAAGTATTTTACATTTAGATAAGTGAACATTTAGGTGTTTGTGAATTTAAACACAAAGACAATCAGTTTTATCTGATATTAAACAAAGTGAAACACGAAATCTCCATAAAGTTTCCCACATATTTGCATGAACTCATACTTTATTGTTTAATCGCTTTTTAAATGGACATGCATGCACGCACACACACACGCACGCACACACACGCACGCACGCACACACACACACACACACACACGCACACACACACACACACACACACACACACACACACACACACACACACACACACACACACACACACACACACACACACACA
>NW_011349569.1:3778-4213 GCF_000735185.1 Notothenia coriiceps | reverse complement strand
TACTCTACTTAAGTACATGTTTCTGGTGTCAGTACTTTACTCCACTACTTATTGTCTGACGACTTTTTACTTTGACTTCTTACATTTTGAACCCAAATACCTGTACTTTCTACTTCTTACATGTTGAACACAAATACCTGTGCTTTCTACTTCTTACATGTTGAACCCAAATACCTGTACTTTCTACTTCTTACATGTTGAACACAAATACCTGTACTTTCTACTTCTTACATGTTGAACACAAATACCTGTACTTTCTACTTCTTACATGTTGAACACAAATACCTGTACTTTCTACTTCTTACATGTTGAACCCAAATACCTGTGCTTTCTACTTCTTACATGTTGAACACAAATACCTGTACTTTCTACTTCTTACATGTTGAACACAAATACCTATACTTTCTACTTCTTACATGTTGAACACATATACCT
>NW_011349569.1:0-3733 GCF_000735185.1 Notothenia coriiceps | reverse complement strand
ATACCAACTAAGGTAATAATATAATATAATAATAATAATACTCATACTAATAATATTAAATAATAATACATAATAAATCTCTAATAATATCAATAAATCTGCATTAATAAATAATACATAATAATAAATATTACTATACACATAAAATATAATAAATAAATCAATTTGTATTTGTTAAGTACGTCTCTATACTTATAAGACTTCGCATGTGCCCATCCTTGTTTCCCTGAACACCTTTTAATTTTCCGCATCTTATTATTTTCCCCAATATTAGACCGTGTGAGTATATGGTTTGTGGAAGTTTGCTAGCGAATACCTTTTAGTTCATCTTAAAAGAGTTTTGTCTCGTCTTATTAAGACCCAAGGTCCTTGCAGAGTCTGCACCTTCAATTAGTCTACTTGTGTCACTGGTACTAAGTCTTCTCTTACGAAAAAGAAATACGTTTACGGAGCGAGCTCACTAGATCACTGGTATTCTTGCCCTACTACCTTCAGTCTTCCAAACAAGAGCACTCCTCAAGACGAGAAGAGAGACTCAGATTTACAGTCGAGGCTCCTGAGAACACGGAGTGAGTATAGTCAGTCTGCGCGACTGCAAATTAGTATACTGTCAGCTCGTATCTAATAAGAATATGGGTTTGACACCTTGATGACAGTCGGCAGTCGGTTCGTCTAAGGAGAGTGTCACTGTCGGCCAATTTACTAACAACATTCTATTACTATTAAACTAAGTTTTGTTGACGACCAAAGTCGAGTTTAGGCTAAGATTTCTAAACCAAGTACTTACCATCTGTTTAATTTGGGATAAGGACCTCTTTAGTTCTTCGTTTGTTTCTGCGTTTAATATGATAGTATAGGATAGATATACTTGCCTGACGGTAACGTCATTACCATAACTCCTACACGGAACCAATGTATAAATATCATGCGAGTCGTTAGCGGGAAGCTCTCACCGTTTAAATACTCTCGGATGTGTCGCCTGGTAGTGATTTTCTACTCAGACTTTGTAAGTAAATTGTTGTTACGAATGTTGTAATGATATTTAAAAAATAATAATACAAATTAATCAAAACAATTAAATTAAATAATAATAAATAATAATAATTTCCAACTCTGCTCTCCAGATGATATTTGCGTTAAACAGCCGTCCACTTCAGGTACAGTATGTTTGCACAGCTAATGGACACCAAACGTTACTCAACATCGTCTTTGCGAGTGGACCAAGGCTCGGCTCCTTGATGGTTCCCAGAGTACGGCCGAGTTCACACTTATGAAGCAAATTGGACTTTTAGGGTCAAATGTACCTGATTTTGTTATTATTTATTCTACTATTTCACCAATTAGACAATTTATACATTTGACAAACAAACAACATTTTGTTGCAGCAGCAGGTAAAACAAGTATTGCTCATATTTAGAAATAAAAAATAGTAGAACATAAACAAATAGACAATATAAACATCTCAAAATAGAAAATAAAACAGAACTAAAAGAGGGAAATTATAAAAGTTGACCTTGAAGATTAAACTCTGTAAACTATCTGATTAATAAAACAGTATTGACGGGCTGAATTACAATCAAACTCAAAATATTAATATATAATAATTTAGTGTGCAAGAATGGCATATTGAATGAAATATGAATGTACACGGTGAAGTAGAGTCTGAAGGCCAGCTTCCTTCCACTTGGTATTGAGTTAGATAAAAGGAGAGGTGTTGAAGAACAAAAGTAAAAGTGCATTTCTTGAGGTTCTGGCTCTGTGAAACTCACCGCTGTTTCTGATCCGCCTCAATTCTCATTTACAAAGTGACCTTGAGGTTTCTGAATGACTAGCTCTCAGTTTTAAAGATAACGGTATCAGCGTCGGTTAGACAAAGAGTTTCCGCCGTACAAGAATGACTCACCCTGAAGTAAAGAGCCGTTCCCTCTATATTTGTTAGAGATTCAGATAAAAAAAACACACACACACACACACACACACACACACAAACACACACACACACACACACACACACACACACACACACACACACACACACACACACACACACACACACACACACACACACACACACACACAGACACTCACACACCGTTGGCCACCGGGAGCATCAGACACTTTCTACGCTGCTATGGACAGTCTTTTGCACTAATGTACATTTTCCACTGTAATAAATTCATCCTCATCCATTTTTAAGTGACTGTTATTTTGTATTGACTGTTGTGCTTTTATTTATGCTCTTTAATGTGTGCATATGTATATATGTGTCTATGTTGATTATGTATGTGTTTATATATAAACGTATATTTTTATAAATAATGTTACATATATTTGTATTTCTTTCTCGGGATTGTGGGAAACAGTTTTTCGATCTCTCTGTCTGTACACACAAACTGAGAGGTTGAAAATAAAAAGTGGAAAATCTGGTACTTAACAATCCTAAAATGCATTTTCCTAACCCCATAGTCCAACAATGCCAGTTGAAAGAGGTTTGGAAAGAGTACACACACATCCAATACAATGGAGTCTTTCTTAGGGTAAAAGTGTGATGCAAAATAAAGGGTGAAATTATCCTACACTATAAATACATTGGAAAAATATCCTCTGGCACAAATGTGAAGGACAGCATTGGATATAAAAAAGGTCAACAAGTAAAAGTCCATAAATACAATCCCACGTTCCCCTCGCCTCTAAACCTGCTCAATTACCTCCTAAATCTGAATCTCATTGGAAATGCATTGACCACCACATACACTGTATACTGTATATATTAAAGTTTAATGAGCATTACCAGTTTGCATTGCATTCAGACATCAAACAGGCTCACGCAAACACATGTGCACGAATGTTGGCAGGCTGCCCTGGCCATGTGTGGGAAATATAAATAAAGAGATTGAGAAATCAAGGCATAAATGAGCCCCGACACTCTTTCGTCTCACAATCCCTTTCCCCATTACGAGAGGGGACACAGACTCCAAATGATCTCCCTCCATCTTTCCACTGGCTCACAATGGAAGTGGACACCAGCAACAATACTCATTTACCTCCTGTCTGTCTCATACAAACAAACAGTTGACCTCCTGGAAACTCCCCCAGATACTGAGGAGGAGGAAAGATATTTCCCTGAACCCAGAGGACAGCTTCCAATTTCATTTCACTCTGAATTTGATATCATAAACACATCCAGTTTGTTTTCACACAGAGGTGGGAAGTAGAGGATTACTAATACTTTGTTCCTGTACTTAAGTACATTTTTCTGGTATCAGTACATTACTCCACTACTTATTTTCTGACGACTTTTTACTTTGACTTCTTACATTTTGAACCCAAATACCTGTACTTTCTACTTCTTACATGTTGAACACAAATACCTGTGCTTTCTACTTCTTACATGTTGAACACAAATACCTGTACTTTCTACTTCTTACATGTTGAACACAAATACCTGTACTTTCTACTTCTTACATGTTGAACACAAATACCTGTACTTTCTACTTCTTACATGTTGAACACAAATACCTGTACTTTCTACTTCTTACATGTTGAACACAAATACCTATACTTTCTACTTCTTACATGTTGAACACAAATACCTGTACTTTCTACTTCTTACATGTTGAACACAAATACCTATACTTTCTACTTCTTACATGTTGAACTAAAATACCTGTACTTTCTACTTCTTACATTTTGAACTCAAATACCTGTACTTTCTACTTCTTACATGTTGAAC
>NW_011349568.1:197499-200648 GCF_000735185.1 Notothenia coriiceps | reverse complement strand
TAACAATGAGTACTAACCTCTCTCTCTGTGTGTGTGTGTGTGTGTGTGTGTGTGTGTGTGTGTGTGTGTGTGTGTGTGTGTGTGTGTGTGTGTGTGTGTGTGTGTGTGTGTGTGTGTGTGTGTCCTGAGAATGTAGTTTTCCTGCAGTCTCGGGCACTATAATTGAATTTGGCTTTCCTTTGATGGAACTCTGTGAAGTGTGGAGAGGCTTTGATAGATCCCGAACATCCAATCTCCACAGACAGGCATATGTTGCACACTATTGGACATATATGCTGTGTGTGTGTGTGTGTGTGTGTGTGTGTGTGTGTGTGTGTGTACACTGCGGGTGCAATTTCCTAACCTACATACAGTTCAGCTGAATCTGTATTCAAATTGCATGATGCATTTGTCCTGTTATGCAAAATCCTTAATATATCAAACGTTATTACTGTACAGCATATGACACCCTCTGTCCTTACACTCTTGCAGCTGACAGAGAAGACCTTGGGAACAGATGAAGGATCCCTCTCCCGGTACAAACAGATGTGAAAGAGATGTCATGTGTATAGATTAGATGATAAGGAAAAACAGATGTATCCAGGAGGATGTGGAAAATCTTTCAGGTGTTGCCAAAAATAAAAAAGTGGGCCACGTCAGGCAGGACCATATTAAACATTTGAAAGCCCCTGCACACCACTGTCAGTGTGCACAGGTGTGTTTTCACTTGTCATGTGTGTGACATTCACAATGCTTCTGTTCTGTTACAGCATCCCAGGCAGTAAATCAATACAAGGACCCTAAAACCAAAGCAGCTAATTGGAATCCAGCCATCATTCATTTTATCATGTACACCTGTGAAAAAGAATATATATTTCACACGTCAAGATGATACCTTTTTAGAGGGTAGAGTTATGTTTGTCAACTAGCAATCCAGGCATGTGTGTAAATAAGAGCATAAAACAGCAGTGAGCTGTTCATGCTTTCTTTCCTGATGCCCAGTGGATTTAGATTTCAATACAGCTAATCTGCTGCCAAAAGATGACGGTCCAGGATAAACATAAATAATTAGTTTACTCATGAAGACTTAACACAAATGTGACCTCTCTAATACTGTGATTGGTGGATTGAAAAGTGCATCATCAGTGTTAGTGTGGAAAAAATGAATGAACGAGGTAATTGAGGGTTACAAAACCTTAGTTGCGCATTTGAGGCAGTGGATGAAGATGACATAATGTCTGAGGTCAGGGAGAGGGCAGGAAGGTAAGTACAGGGTGTTCTTGCTCTGCTGCAGTATGGGTTTCTACAGTGTATCACACATCCAGGCGATTTCTGTTGTCTGGGTGTGTAGTGTAGCTTTTTTTTCAGCTGCGTTAAATCATGCAATATAAAAAAAAACAAGCGACAGCAGCTATTTGTCAAAGCCAGCGACTGAGCATGTTTTTCCCTGAACAAAACTACGCACCGATGCAGAATTTGTGTCAAGATTCACAGAATGTATGGTTCATCCCAGTAGTTTGGCTAAAGCAAGTGTTATCCTTTTTGTGATTGGTTCATCTCAATTTGCTCCCAATCTTGTTTTTTTCACACATTAACAAAGGACATGATATCCTAATTATGTGTAGATATTAAGTTAGGATATGAATTACAACGTTCCATCATCTCTTATCAGACGACAACGATCCTGATGAGTCAATAATACAAGGTACACACTGATAACAGCACATGCGTCTGCAGACTGTCTTTAACACTATCAATCATATCAAACATTTGGATTATACTTTCAAAGGAGGACGGAGGTAGCTATCAGATCCTTTAAAGAACATTAGCTAATGATTTTCAGGGTGTTTAACTTTATGCGATTAGTGGGATCTGCTTTCTTTGGGGACTCTTAGTATGCCGCTAACATGCTCACAGTAAAAATGCTAACATGCTCGCCATGTTAAACATCTTGATTAAGAGTGTTAGCATATTCATATTTGCTTACTAGCACCGGCACAAATGTTGACGTGATGATGGAGCTAGATGAGTTAAGGGATCACAAAATAATATAGGGAAAATGTCGGTTACAAATTTCATGGCAATCCTTCAAATGGTTGTTGAGATAGAATTATAACCACAAATCAACATCCAGCTGGTGCAAAACGTTCAATCCATTAATTCGCAAATCAACATCCAGCTGGTGCAAAACGTTCAATCCATTAATTCGCAAATCAACATCCAGCTGGTGCAAAAAGTTCAATCCATTAATTCGATGTTTATGATATCTAGCTAGATGAATTCGTGTTAGATAAAATGTCAGACGATCATGAAAGTCATGAGGAAACTTTCTCTTGGCATCCTGAACATCTGGATAAAAATTCATGACAATCAATCGAATTGTTGCTGCTATTGCCAGACGAGCTTATCTCGAAAATCACCAAACCAACCACAACTTAACAGGTAGAGCTCTGACTCAACAGGGTGCCCGGCACTGCTCGGGCCACACTGGGAGCAGAGACGTCTAGCCTGTAAAAGCGGACAAAAGTGAGCGGCGAGGACCAGTTCGCCGCTGCACAAATGTCTTGGATGGAGACACCCTTGAACAAAGCCCAGGATGTAGCCAGACCACGATTCGAATGAGCACGCAAACCCGAAGGTGCCTGCAGACCCTGACTCGTGTAAGCCAAAGCAATTGCCTCCACAATCCAGTGAGAGAGCCGTTGCTTAGTAACAGGCTTGCCCTTCTGAGGGTTAGCCCAGGACACAAAGAGTTGGTCATTATGACGAAACTCTTTTGATCTGTCCATATAAGTGCGTAAAGCACGGACTGGACATAGCAAATTTGGCTGCTGTTCCCCGGAGGGACACAGCGGCGAAGGAAATGCCTCAATGTCAATTGGGGTACATGAACCAACCACCTTAGGATAAAGGCAGGGTTGGGCCTCAGCAACACTCTAGTTTTCCCTGGGGCGAACTAAGTGCATGAAGGATGTACAGATAGCACATGAATGTTACTGACTCGCTTGGCGGATGTCAGGGCCAGTAACCGCACTGTCTTCAGTGACAAGTGCTTCATGTCAGCGTCTTCCAGAGGTTCAAATGGGGTACGAGCGAGCCCATCTAAAACCACTGTCAAGTCCCATAAGGTCACCAGTGACCTGGAAACCCTGTGTTTTCAATTAAGTCCT
>NW_011349568.1:196875-197375 GCF_000735185.1 Notothenia coriiceps | reverse complement strand
AATAGTGTTCATCACCTTCTGCGGGAGACCCACTGTATTCACATTGTACCACTCACGGACCAGGTCCACAGGACGTCCAGAATTTGGGGTATCAGCGCCAGGGGTGGAAACGCGTACAGGAGGACCGGAGGCCAATCGTGCGCGAGCGCGTCCACGCCTAACGGTGCGTTTCGATCGCGCATTGAAAAGAAAATCTGACAGTGAGCATTTTCTTTTGATGCTAACAGATCCCCCTGCGGCTCAGCCGTAACACACCCACAGCTGGCTCACAATCATTGGATGTAGAGTCCAGTCTGCATATAGTGGTACACCTCTGGACAGTAAGTCTACCCCGAGGTTCAATACCCCTGGTACGTGCGCCGCTCTCAGAGAGAGGAGACGGCCGCGACTCCACAAGATCAGTTTGCGTGCCAGCATGTGTAACTGGAGAGAGCGCAAACCCCCTTGTCGGTTTATATACGATATCGTGGTCGTATTGTCCGTCCTCACGAGGACATGGT
>NW_011349568.1:176074-195022 GCF_000735185.1 Notothenia coriiceps | reverse complement strand
GCCATGTATCGTGAGATTTTTAGTTACAACCTCCTTCCATCAGCAAGGGCATTGAAGATGAAACGTGGCTGGGTCTTTCAGCATGACAATGATCCCAAACACACCGCCCGGGCAACGAAAGAGTGGCTTCGTAAGAAAAATTTCAAGGTCCTGGAGTGGCCTAGCCAGTCTCCAGATCTCAACCCCATAAAAAAATCTTTGGAGGGAGTTGAAAGTCTGTGTTGCCCAGCGACAGCCCCAAAAACATCACTGCTCTAGAGGAGATCTGCATGGAGGAATGGGCTAAAATACCAGCAACAGTGTGTGAAAACCTTGAGAAGACTTACAGAAAACGTTTGACCTCTGTCATTGCCCAACAAAGGGTATATAACAAAGTATTGAGATTAACTTTTGTTATTGACCAAATACTTATTTTCCACCATAATTTGCAAATAAATTCTTTAAAAATCAGAATGTGATTTTCTGGATTTTTTTTTCTCATTTTGTCTCTCATAGTTGAGGTATACCTAGGATGCAAATTACAGGCCTCTCTCATCTTTTTAAGTGAGAGAAATTGCACAATTGGTGGCTGACTAAATACTTTTTTGCCCCACTGTATATATTAAAAACAGCAAGATTTTAAAAACGAATACTTCTGTATATCTTGCTCCTATGTAGTAGAGGTGGTGTGGCCCACTGTCCCATAATCCTCCGCTGCATGTAAACAAACAGGAACCTCTTTATAAACTGGACTCTGGCCGCTGGGAGCTTTTTCACAAACACAATGAAGGATGTTTTGGAATTCAAGTTGTTTGTACAGGATGTCCAAAACAATGCAGTGTCTCAGAGCTTTGTGTAATCATGAAACAACATTACCGTGAAACATCATCCGGAGCAAAAGAGGCTGAGATATTAATCTGATGCTGGAGTTTATACAACTGAGCTTCTCAGTTCTTGGTTCATATACTGTCTCTGACATTATTTATCTTTTATAATCATCATAGAACAGGCTCATGTACAGGCATTCACATAAGCACCTTTCTCTGTACTGCAGTGCCCTCTAGTGGAGTTTAAAGATAATACAGGTGGCTCAGCTGTGATACGCACCTAGCATCAAATATACTGTATTATGATTTTCTTTTTTTGAGGAACAAGTATAACTACAACATACATTATGTGTCCCTTAGAGACCAGTGGTGGAAAGAAACTAAATACATTTACTTAAGTATTGTAGTATAGTTGTAGTTTTTTGACATATTTTTACATTTCTATTTAAAGCTTTTATTTTTTTTACATTCACAGTTACTTGTTAATTTGTACATATATAATCACATGATATGCTGATGTGATAAAATGCAGTACTGTATTACTTATCTATCAAATGTATCTAAATTATAATAAATAATGTAAGTTTTGGGGACATATAATGTACGTTGTAGTTATACTTGTTCCTCTAAAAAATACATAATACAGTATATTATAATACAGCTGCAACCACCTGTATTATCCATAAACTCCACATTGAACAACTACAACATTATAATGCTCCTAAATGAAAAGAAACTGGATATTATAATAACCATAATAATGTAATACTTTGAAAAGAGGTAAAGAGTAGGCTACTACTTGAAGTACATCAAGCTGGTAATACTTCTGTACTTTATATTATTCTGAAATGGGTCAGTGTGCAGAATGATTACTTTTACTTTTTGTACTTTCAGTATAGTTTGATGGTAATACGTTTGTACTTTTACTTAAGTAAGATTTGGAATGCAGGACTTTTACTTGTAACAGAGTAGTCCTACACTCTGGTATTATGAGTACTTCTTTTTTTTTAGAAGCATGTTTATCGATCAGTTTATTCTAAATATCATGTAGATAGGAAATAATTTACAAAATTAAATAATACAATTACTTTCAAGTAGCTTAATCAACACAAAACATCATCATCATGAACATTCAGTCAACTATTAATAAAGGATTAATTATCAATCTGTCCCGTGTGTGTTTGTAACAAAATAAAATAAGGCTAACCTTTACTATGCGTGTGTGGAGTAAACCGTTCCTTATGTAGATACTGTTATCCGTGTGTTGTTGACCTAAAGGGATAGCTTGCTTATCATGTATTATCATACAACAGGCTAATCAACAGGCCTTGACATAAGACTGCACTGCCTTCTAGTGGATGTTGCAAATATAACACAGGTGGCTCAGCTGTGATACGCAACTGGATTTAAATATATATTGTAATATATTATTGTATAGTTAACAAGTACAACGATGTAAACGGTACATGATGTGTCCTTAGAAACAGATGTGTGTTGTTCATTAGTTTGGGTGGATGTGTACCTGGAGCAGAGCCCTGCCCCAGGATCAGCTGCTGTGGAAATGTTTCCCCTGCGGTGATTCCGCCTTCCCGAACACCGACCTCCTCCCTGACACACTTCCACATCTTCCTGCAGCAGCGGGGAGTTGTTTTTAAAGGGTTTGTTAGCAGCGATGATGGGAGAAATGACGGAGCAAAAGAGGCTTTCTGAAGTTATTAACCAGATATTTCAAGAAGCGCCGACTGCCAGGAGGAATCTGGTTGATAACCACAGTAACCTCCACCGCGTCGCAGATTACTGCGAGAGCAACTTCCTCCAGGTGAGTGGGCCCAATGGTCAGTGAACAACAACAGGTAAAGTCACAACTGGTACCAGGTTTAGGACTTTCCATGTGTTTTACAGAGGTATTCAGATCGATTACTTTAGTAAAAGTAGAAAAACGCACTTGGAAAAATACTCTGTTAAACGTAAAAGTACTGTAGCAAAAGTAGGCTACAGTATTGGCATTTTAAAATAATTAATGTCTAAAATGGGATATTACTCTTAAAGCTTAATGTCCCATTTAAGAATCCTATATTAAAATACTGGTAAAGTGAAGCACACTTTATTTACTTTAAATAGTGCTATTGGATATTTTAATCTCTAATGTATTTCAATTTGGTTTATGAGTTTATTAGTATTTTGTATTAGCTAATCATCTGGATCTGCAAAGTAACTAGTAACGTAAGTCTTAAGCTGTCAAGTAAAAGAGATGGAGTAAAAACTACATTATTGGCTTCCAAAGTGTATTGGACTATGAATACCATACAATGCTAACACTCAGGTAGAGTATACTGCAAAATTGTATTAGAGTACATTGCTTGATAAATGTACTTCATTACATTTCACCACTGTAAAACCATAAATACAACCCTCCAGGCAGAGGACACATCGAAGGCGGTTGAGGAGGCGATGGGTCTGGCTGCTCAGGCTCTTGCCAGCGTGGCGTACCAGATCAACAGCGTGGGCAGCACCCTGCTCCGGTTGCTGGACTCCCAGGACCTGCAGATCAGAGACCTGGAGTCCTCCGTCAACCTGCTGTCCCTGGTGAGGACCACATCTACCTGAAACTCTGAAACTGCTCACCTGACCTCGGCTGCCCCATAGAGTCATGTGACCTTTGCATATTGTTGTTATGATGCAGGGAAAACCTCAATACAGTTCCTACAAATATATATTTACTACAATTGTTGTTACCATTATACCAAAATAGTTTTGGCAGTATTGTAAGTATTGCAACTGTTTAAGTATTGACAAACTATATTTATAAAAACAATGTTTCTGAAAACACTACCTTCCATAGCATGGCAAAAACATTTTTAAAGTATAGTCTGTAAAAGTTGCAGCATTCTGCTTTTTATTTGGTGAAATAACAGAATGAAACAAGTAAATACAAGTGGTATTCATACTTGTTTGTATCCTCATTTTCATAATTGAATGAACTGCTTTTGCTGAACAATGGAGTGCTTGACCTTCGGCCACTACATTAAACCTTAAATACAAATTTCTACAGTTGGTTGTATATTTGGAAAAGCAAAAAGTGTCCATTTGCTGCATTGCTCCACTTGCAGGTCGTCGCTCACATCTGAAGTCAGTCTGGTCAATATGCTATCTAGGAACAAGTGTTCTGAGAGTGTTTGTGTCTCTCTGTGCTCTTCTCCAGGCTGCAGCTATCCACTTGGAGTCGGTAGCCAGGAGAGAGATTGGTGCTTTCACTACTCCTAAAGACAGAACCCGAGCCAAGCTCATCACCCCCCCGACAGCAGGCAAGGAGCCGGAGAGAAGTTACTCCAGAGTCCCAATATCGTTCTCCATCTTGGACTCCACTGGACACTGCTTTGAGGTATATTGGATGTGAAATTGGAAGAGAAAGAAAATAAATTGACTTTAAGTTCAAAACCTTTCATTGTGTAGAGATGCCTTTGTTTTCTAAACCTTTATCCGTCTTCTCCCCAAAGTACCCCCTGCAGCCTAAGAAAGCCGACTCCACAGAGAGCATACAGAGCACTGCAGACTACACTGTGTCAGTATAACAACTTATTTTTTACCCTTTTTAAAGCAACTTTGTTAAAAATATTAACACTCCCATACTGATTATTATAAAAGAGGCATAACATAAGCTGCACAATTCAAGATCATGTCGGAAAGGTTAGTGAAATATGGACGAAAGAAACAGTAAAATACACTCACACTAAAAAGGAAACATTCACAACCTTTTGTTACGTTATCAAATCAGTGTTGATTATTCATGCTAAGTATGTGCTATATTGACAAAGAAAACGGAGTTCTCCTGTTAATGAAACTGACTGGCAGGGCATACATGTACCAGGATGCATTGCACGCAAACTACTCAAGGCCCACTATATCCTCTTGCACAGCTAATGCAGAACTAGCTTCAGCCATTTCTGCTTTTTAAACCCTATAAAATGAGTCCTCGTCCACTAACCCCAATTCCTTTTCACTGCCTGCAATGTGATGGAGTTTTGCTTTTGAGTGGAATTTAGAGCACAATAACCCCCTGACTACGGAGTTAGAGACAATAAATCCAAGCTAAAAAAGTGTAGTTCTTACTTGAATCCAACATCTAGAGAAACATATTATGGTGAGATC
This sequence comes from Notothenia coriiceps, assembly GCF_000735185.1. NCBI lineage: Eukaryota > Metazoa > Chordata > Actinopteri > Perciformes > Nototheniidae > Notothenia > Notothenia coriiceps. The sequence goes on along the minus strand of NW_011349568.1, from coordinate 190,067 downwards.
CCCCCAGCCACCAAGGGCGTATAGTTGGGAGACCAATGGCACCTTTCCTACTCCCTGCCTCCTACTCACTGTACAGCACCCTTGTTTGAACCACATCCATCTACAATCTGTTTGGATCTCAACTACACATCTCTAAAGTTGTGTGACTGCATCTTGTTTGGTATTTGATGCTATCTCTTCACAGACACACACACGCTCACAAGGGGAAAATAATACAAGTCGTGGCTAGTAAAAACAGCTATCTAAAGCTCTCTTATTAATACATCTAATATTTTCTGGATCTGTTCAAGAAACATGTTGAACTATTCTTTTAAAAAAACGTTTCTTTTTTTTTAATGCAGGTCCAGTTACGGCATCGCTGTCCCCCCTCCATCAGTCCCCACCTGGCCAAACGTCTCCAACCCCACCGACAACAGCCTGCCTCCGCCTCCTCCTGCCAATCTGGACCCCAGTATGACCGCCCCTCCTCCTCCACCAACACCACCACCTCCTTCCTCAATGGACACAGGCCTCCCCCCTCCTCCGCCAAATTTAACCTCACCCACATGTCTCCCCCCACCTCCCCCTCCACCGCCAATCTCTCCGTCGAACAACGCCTACCCGCCACCGCCTCCTCCTGTATCGGGAGGTTCTCCTCTTCCTCCTCCACCTCCTCCACCTCCTCCTGTATCGGGAGGTTCCCCTCTTCCTCCTCCACCTCCTCCACCTCCTCCTGTATCGGGAGGTTCCCCTCTTCCTCCTCCTCCTCCTCCTCCACCACCCTCTCAGACTGGCACCTCTGGGTTTGTGCCACCTCCACCTCCTCCTCTCCTACGCTAACAGACATTATCGGATGTTTTTATTCTTCAAGGAGTAACTTCTTGTGTAACTCTCAGGCATGCTGGGGTGTGTACAAACATGAGAAATTATTTCAGGCATTATTGTGGGATCAGAAATAAGCTTAAATAAAACATTTCAAGAGGTTCTTTTATACTTTTTGGGGGTTTTCCCTTTCCTGTTATATGTTTTTTAGGTTTTTGTGCATGTATATGGTCTGTAAAGGCTAAAATACCAAAGTTCCCTCCATTGGACTCCTTTATTTACTTCTGTAACATAGTGACATCACTACGCAACATTCACGCTCCTATTGGCTAGCACTCCAACATATTGTACGTGAAAGGCCAAGGGGCGGGACGTCTCTAAGCTGGTTGACCAATCACAACAGAGGCGGCCAGCTAACCAATCAGAGCAGACTGGGCTCTGGTTTCAGACAGAGGGTGAAAAGAGGTGCTGCAGCACAGGTAGTATGAGAAAAAGAGCTTTTTGAATATTAAAGCATAGAGACATGTCACAGTAGAGACACTAAATACTAATATGAACCTAAACATGAGCATTACAGGGCCTCTTTAGGGTGTGTGTAGTGGTGTAACCTTGAGCTGGCTCAGCGTGAGCCTCAAATTATTATTGTTCTGGGACAGAGAATCCTCCTTCAAAGTGAAACATTCTGCTGCAGTGCAGATTCCTCTGACATGTTTCAACAAAACCTTGACTGCATTCCTAGGACACAAGCTGAAACAGGGGATTTTGTCTTTTCCCTATAATGTCATCACGCCTTCATTATTACTTCATTGCGTTTATCACATTGTTTCCTAGTGATTAAGAATCACTTTTAACAGAGAGCGCCCTTTGGCCCCTCAGTGTCATTGGAGTGGGAACAGTGTCAAAGATGATAAGTTCTTTACGTCACTGGCCGGTGAGTTCTGCTACTTTAAATAGGTCAAGGAGGCTATAAAATGTCTGTTGCAAGTCATCGCGCTACTTAACCTGCACTGCATGGCGTGTACTTGAAGGTAAGCTTTATTTACTGAATGGAACATATTAATTTAGTCAGAGACAGCTCAACCAAATTTGATAAATCTTTTTCTGTGCTTTTTTTATTGACTCTACTCAGCAAGGCCTGAAACTGGAGAAACAGGCTCATTGTAGAAGGTCCTGTTTTATATATTCGTCAGAAATGAAAAGGAAATGTTAGCCACTTTCTTTTACTGCTGCTTTCTTTTGCTTTAATAAATTCGAATTCAATCTTTTATGTAGCAACATGCCATTAGAGCAACACAGGCTGTGCAGTTTTATCTTTGAACTATAGTGTTATATTGACTAAGTGTGGGAGTCAGATCAAAACCTACAGTGTTATTGCGGTGGATATACGTTTCAGGATTGTGAAACTTTCACAGTAATTATATCTGCCTTAAAGACATTCTGTTTATGTCGGTTTGTTATTTAGGGATACAACGCAATAAAGAGCTACCTTTGAACTGTCTGACTGTATTGCAAAACTGAACATTATATAACATGACAAACGGTTAGATATTTACTATCTTCAGGTCCCTTTGAATAACAAGGCCTGTTTGTGCATTTTTTCTCAGGTGTGATTTAGAAAAAAAGAAAACTGCCATGGTCCTTTATTATCCTGTGATTGAGTAAGTATTTCAAACGTTAATTTGACCTCCTCTACACCTCATTGTATGCCTGCTGCATGTATACTCAAGCCGTCTTTTATTTCAGGATCCTCTTGATGTGCGCTGGTATCCTACTGTGGGCTTTTTGTTACCATTTCGTAAGGAAGCGCAGAGAAGCAGAAAGATTGTCCACGATGCCGGCTAACTCTCCCTCTGTGTACGTCATCCCCATATGTGAAGAAGAGCAGGTGGGAGAGGAAGACGAGGAAATGATGGACGTATATGAAGCTTATTTTCAACCTCCTTACCGAGAGCCTCCCATGTACTGCTCAAGGAATGTCAGCCCTCCTCCATACAGGGTAGGTTTTGATAAAGGGTTTTTTCTGCTAATTATCTTTAAAAATTTTCTCAAAAGATTTTATCCTCAGCAAAGAAAGTGCAATATTTATGTAATTGAATAACTCTTTATCCTTTCCAGTTCGAACCACCATCCTATCCAGACCCCCCTCCATCATACTCAGATCTTCCACCTTACTCAGAGCGACCCTGATCCTCCACCTCATCGTTCATACACTTCAAACATCCTCAACTCTAAACAAACCGTACCTTTTTTTTTTACATAACATTCCTATAGAATCAAATAAGGGTCACTTAGAGTTTGACATCATTTCACAAACGTGGTTGTAAATAAGATTTAAGAATTAAAATGTAAAAGCCTGGGTTTAAATTCAGTCATTCTTAACATGTCTCTTATTACATAACAAAAAGCACAACCTAATTTCACAATATCTTTTTGACCCTTATTTGAGCCCATACAGGTAACTGTTAACGTTAGTGCTTGTACGTGGTTATAAGTTTCATTTGGGACATAAGTGTATATGATTAATCTACCTGTAAGCAATCCACTGTGTGGAAAAGGAGAGACTGGGTTTGACTGTTTTAAATACTAAAGTTTCATACTCAACCTTGTTTAAACACTGCCATATGTACAATATGCATACCTAAAAGAGATTCAGTATTTAAGTTAAGGCACTTGTTTACATGCTTGAATATTACCAACTGTTTAACATACAGTATGTTATTTACAAAATAAAGAAATGTATATTTGTGAATACAATGAATTGAAGTCTTATCATGCTTGAAATATAACCCCCACCCAACATTTTAAAAGTAGATCTGTAAATTAGTAAATACTAAATAAGATCAGTTTTAGTTCAGAAAGCCATGACTATTTGGAGGGATACAATTGAAATGTTTTGGTTATTTTGACAAAGTTTGTATACTGCAAGTAGAACAAGAGTGGTCTTATTATTGATCCCTGAGGAACGCCATAGTTGTTGCTGTGCTGCAGCAAATAGAGAATGAATGATTTTGTTTAACATGCAGGATGTGTAAGACACAGAGCACACCTCTAAGTCCTGTGTCTTTAAAAAAAAACAATAATGCTGTAAAAGCTCATCGGGTCATGCACTTCCCTAAGTGACACACATTATCCTTTGATACAGTCCTGAGGGCAGGACACTTTCTGTTTGTTTTGGAGTCTTAAAAAAGGTAAGGACTCATCCCATTGTAATGAAATAATCAATTTATCTTTTAATTATGTGTGATCAAGGTAATGTATGTTAGAATTAGTTGAATATAGTCGTTTTCTCTAACGGTTATAACGAGATTTATATGATGAAAGTTCACCGTCGGTTGTTAAACTCAGACAATAAAGTTAAACAGTATCCCGGTCATCCAGATCGTTTTGATTCAAGCTTGTTTATTTGTACAACGCTGAGGAGTTTTGAAAGCGTTTAAAAGTGTGTTATTGTTAGTGAAATACTGCAGGGTCATAGGTCACAAGTCAACCATGTGATTGGTCAGTTAGTCTCGTACTAGTGGGCTCGAGTATGTGAAGGCTGACACATCATAACATCCTGTGAGCCAACACCCACTTGTTGATTTGTGTGCGTCACGTCTAAAGACTTCATTTCCGTCAGAGAAGACAGCTTGTTTTATTCTTTTACTGAAATAAATCTGATACTGTAGAGGTTTTCCAAGCTTGTCCACATCTCCAGAACATGTCATAGAACATTTAACACGTTTGAACAGCTGGACTCAGATCTTATTCTTAAGTATAGTGAGAAAAATTACAGCGTTAAAATAAGTAAGAGCCCCTACTATCAAGTAAGAGCGCTTATTCTGTACAACTGACCATTCTCAGAAAATAAATGATTGAATTATTATAGAATGAATGCATCAAAATTGCACTATTTTTTTTATGCCAGTAGCTTGTGGATTTTATTGGCTCAATGTTATAATAATGCGTCACATTTGTTGATTATGTTTTGTTCAACTTAAGATAGCAAGTCAATACAGTGGAGTATATTATCTTCATTATCTTATTTATCCTTATGATGTAATGTAATCTTCATTATCTTATTTAAACTCATAATGTAATGTAATCTTCATCATCCTCATTATCTTCATCAGGAAGTACACTATTTTCAATATGTATTGTATTAAAAGTCAAAATAACAGGAAATGGAAATACTAAAATAAAAAGTACATATACTTGAAAGACTGTAATTAGTAACCGTCTACTTGCATTCATATTCAGTCTACATTATTCTAATTTCAATTAGTTGTCACACTGTCAATGGTTGACCATGTTACATATCATTATTTAGTTTTTTCCTTAGAGCAATGTCAGCAGTTTGACATAACAACAGCCATGGCTCCAGTAGGGAATATCCTCCAATGTTTGTAAGTAATCAAATAAAGGCAAACATGAAATCGCCCAGATGATATACCTCTGAAGTCTCTGAATGATGGAAATGTGCTCCTAGATTCCCAGGCTTGGTGGCGTCCATCGCTGTGGTTCTCCTCTGCTTCTATATGCAGTCAAAAAAGAAAAGAGCAGCGTATGACGTCACCGTACCGACGCCACATGATGACAACCGGCTCTCTACGATTTCTTTGCCTGAGGCTCAGGCAGAAGAAGAAACACAATATGACAGATTCCCCCCTCGGTACAGCACTGTGGATCTCCCCCCACCATACTCACTGGTGCGTAAGCCCGTCATTAAAGTCACTGCAAAGGTTTAAACTACTGTCATTAATATAACCAACATATTGGACAACTTTAACTAAATCACAGGCTGTATTTGGACACAGAAGATTAATAGAAAAGTCATATAAACATTTAAAAATCCAATTAAATAAGTCTTAAAAATCAACATTTAAAGGAATAGTTTGACAGTCTTGAGTGTATGTGTCTTCATATCTTACTGTCAGCAAGAAAGCCAATAAGCATGTCACAAAATGACTATTAGCTTTTCACCAAAAAACGTTTAATTTTGTTTAAGATTGAATTGATTTATTGGAAACAAGGGACAGTGTACATTAATCAACATATTAAAAACATGTAAAAGTACTCAAATTAGCCAAAAGGCTAGTTTTTATCGATAGTCCCTTTAATAGATGGTGATAGACATCCTAAAAGCAATAATAAAAATACCACAACATTGTTATACCATTGTACATATTTACAATAGATTAGTAATCTAGAGCTTTCCACTCATTTTAATAATTAAAAACATGAAATATAAAACACTGATTTAAATTGAATTCTGTTACTACAATAACAGGGTGTGCTTTACTGTGTGTGCAGTTTGACTCATAGACATGTGTGGATGACATTGAACAATTGTAATTCAATTTAAATCTCTCTTAAAATAATCAACAATTAAGTTAAAAGTTTAATTTTTTTTTCTGGAAATATGCTTATTTATTTTCTTCAGTCTATCCATCTTCACATCTAACTCTCAGTAAGAAATACAAGGTGTAAAAACAGACAATTTTAAGTAGAATTTTGTTATTACAATGAGACTGTGCTTCATTTGATGCAGTTTGACTCTGGATGCTACATACATTTAAATTATATCTCTTAAAATCCAACCCATTTTTTGGCAAGTATCTCCATCTTTACATCCATCAGATATTTGATTATTTAAGTTTAGTAATCTAGATCTTCAGATTCATTTTTATAATTTTCTAAAAACAATTGTAATATCAAGTATGAAACCGTGACAATTTTAAAATGATATTGTAGGAACAGATAATTAAAATAATAAAATGTCACTTTACGTTTTTTCAGTTTGATCCCAAGATTACCAGCATTTGGTCCGATGACTCTCCACCTGCATTTGAGATGTATCCGATAACGCAGTCTCCTCATCACTGGATTACACCCGCGGGACACCTGCATCCATAACAACCATCGAGCACCATCATCGAGCACCATCACCCCCCCCCCCCCCCCCCCCCCNNCCCCCCCTGCAGCCACACAGGAAACACCAGGCCTCCAACAGCTTTACATTTGAACTTACCAAACACTGACTCACCTTATGTTGTTTCTGTGTATGCTGAAAAATAGTATGTCACTTATTTAATGCTTTGATTTGAGCTTTGCATTGATATTAACTGTAGACAGTGAAGCAATCCTCTCAACATCTCCATTTTAATACACTTTGATATGAACATCAAACTACAGTGTAGCTGTCCCACTGCATCTACACACCAGCAGAACCATGAAAGCACAGAGGGGCTCTCTATGTTATACTATATACTCTTTATTACAATACAGTACTTACAAGTTTGAGGGGAAATAAAATAGATATTCAATGCATTGCCAGTATTATTCTTCTCTATTCTCTAAGAAGGAACATGTACAGTGAGTGTTTCCTTGGCTTTTGAACAACGTTAAGGCAAAAGTAAGTATGTAAATATTTGACTGTATGTAAATCAGAAATAACAGAAAAAAAACGTCCATTAATTGTCCAACCTGTATTGTTAGGTAACATATTTGCCTTCATTATACAATCAGTGCATACTGTAGGCTACTTTTACATTTTTTGTTGTTCTTAGTGCTACAAATAGAACTCCAACAGAATCAATTTGCTGGGTCGTCTCTCTGTCGAATAAACCTGACGCTTTACCAGCATAGGACAACAAATGTATAATGTAATCAACATTCAAAGATAAAAGGATTGCAATCTTAACACAAAGTGTGTTTATGTATACATCAGTGTCTGTGTGTAAATGTATTGCACATATATGTTATAGTTTGAATCTATTGCTGTTCATTTTTCAAATTAGTGGAGACAAACGATATAAAGAACATTTCTGAACACATACAATCATACTGTGTGATCAAATGGTCTATAATAAATATGACATTTGGTATGTTTCCATCACCACCAATCTGTCCTACCAACCCAATGTAAACAGTACACTACATAAAGTAGGAAAGGCTAGAAAGTTTTATATCCTTCGACGAAAAAAACCTTCGGAAGATTAATCTCCAAAACATATTCTTTACTCTAACGGCCCGTCCACACACAGGCATGAAAAAAATCTTTCAAAGCTTCGCCCATTCACTTGAATGGGGTGACGTAGAAGATTTTTAATCTTCGCCGAACTGCATTGTGGGGAGCGGAGCATGGCTTTGCAAACATCGTGAGCATCAAAAGTTGAGCAATGTTCAACTTTTGATGCTCCCAATGCTTGCGAAGCTGGCATCAGCCAATCAAATCCCGCCAGTGCAAGCGCTAGCCAATCAAACCGCGTGTACTGTATGCAGATACTGCTGCGGTCTTTTCCATATTAAAATGGAGGATAAATTAATCATCGCTGTAGGAAATGTCCCGGTCCTTTACGACGGCTCTCTGTTCACCTACCGGGACCTAAACCTGTGTGCCTTGGCAGTCTCAGAGGTGGCAGAGACAGTTGTTGAAACTGGTAGGTTTTCACCTGTTTGGGGAGTTTATAACCAGTTTACTTCGTTTTAACATTGAATGGACAGGCTTTGTATGCCGGGGGCGGGCGGGAGATTCCTGGGAGATTCCTGATTGGTTGTTGGTCGCATGAAATCGCCAAGCTTCAGACACGCCCAGCATCAAGATTTTTTTCATGCCTGTGTGTGGACGGGCCGTAACTCTATTTCCACGTTTATGATAACAAACACACACACACACGCTCACTCACACTATTGCACTAAACCTCCTAATCAACTCTAAATCCTTCTCGACAAATATCAGTAAAATGATTTCAAATAAAAGTATAACTTGACATTAGCCTCAACGGAGGAACACTAACTTTTGTACAAAAACGCTCTACACGAGGCTGGTCGTTTGCACTGAACGATGACGCTTGGACCCCCACCACCAATCGACTGCATGGAGACGGCCCCTCTGGAGCTACCTCACCGTCCTCTGACCTTTGACCTGTGGCTTGATGGTGACCTCTTGGTTCAGAAGACCCAGTTGACAGGCACCCACTGCTGCTCCGTGTACAGTTTCTCCAGCGCAGACCGTAGGCTCCTGAACGCAGCCTCCAGGCCGTCGTTCACGATGCAGAGGTCAAAGTAATGTCCGTACGCCCGCTTGATGCGCTCGCTCTCGTCCACTGTCCTCTTCAACTCAGAGTCCTGTAGGAGAAACACAGTGAGACGATTAGGTGACAATACAAAACAAAAGGGCAGGCTATTACTTGGATGGAGTTAATTTTAAAATTGGGTGCACATAAATCCAACTAGTTTACGTCATTTAAATGTTAGTAATTTTTTGGTTTGCTTTGCAGAGTAAAACAACCACATTAGGTATTCCCATTACCAATAAATTGAGATTTCATATGATGAATTTCAGTCTATTTCAGGCTTTAACAAAAACCTAACTTTTAGAGCCCCTGAAAACATGCCTTTAAAAGTATTTATTTTTTTCCCTTTTATTGGATATGTGTAACTAAATAAGTAACTGATTAATATGGAAAAACGTATGGAAAAAATCTGTAAATATACTTATTTATCAATAAGTTAAAGGTGACCTATCATGCAAAATGCACTTTTGTACATCTTTTATACATGAACATGTGTCCCCGGTGTTCCAGGGAACTCACCAAGTGTCAGAAAACACAACCCTCTCTAATGTCCTCTATAACCAAATCTCTTAAAAAGGGGCTGCAACGGATCTGATACAGACTGATCCAGATTTGAACACTTCTATGACGTCACAGAAGTGGCGCTACGGCTATTGGGCCAAGTCCACCAATCAGGAGGAGACAGCCACGGACATTGCCGTTCGAAAGTGCTGGAGACGCTGTAGTACATATGCCAGGCCTGTAGATGGTGCTGTTCTCACAGAACAGCCCATGCAAAGACAGTGTTAAAATGAGCGAAATGAGGAATATTTGGTATTTTGAAAAATAAAAAAGTATAAATATGCCTTATATAGGTATGGTCCTACACTGTATTATTCAAATATAGCATGATAGGTCCACTTTAAGGCAATAGTCCCACTTTAAAAAATAAATAAAACTGTTCCAAACTGTGATTCATCACAACCATATTGTGCATGGTAGAAGATGAATGAAACGTGAAACCCAGAAAATGGTTTTCAGGGCCAAAACACAAACTCACCGTTAACTGTTTCGTCACCACTCCCGACTCAATTGCTGTTTTATTCATAGCTTTGAGAACCTCAAAATCCGGAGCTTCAATAAAGACAACATAGGGCAGGAACTCTGCCGTCCGCAGGACTTTAAGAGCCTTCGAAGAAAAGAAAAAACGGACGTGAGACATCTTACAATCCCTGCATGACTGCACAGCAAGCCAAGGGAAAAGCTGTGACACACAATTATAAAGCTGAGAGAGAATGTGATTAAAATGCAACTGCAGCATCCTGATCCAACACATTTATCAAGCTAATGTATGCAAATAAGATTAGCCGAGTGTTTCCAGTGCATGATGCCAATCATTAAGAGATCTTTCTGATACATATTGATGAGGTGCTCAGCCTGAAAATACGACAGAAGCAACGAGCCGAACAAAATTGGCTCGAATATGGAATTTAAACTGAAGCCATTTACATGAAAACATGACAAACACTTGATAGAAAGCAGAGCAGGACTCCGCTACCTGTGGGTTGACGTCCAGGATGCAGATCTTTCCTGTGTCTATCACCTCGTGTATGGAGTTGATCTTCGTGCCGTACAGATTCCCGTCGTACTCGCCGTGCTCCAGGAAACGACCACTTTTGATGTCGGCCTCCATCTCACTGCGGGTCATGAAGGAGTACATCTGGCCATCCCTCTCATCCACCTTTGGTTTTCTGCAGGTGACTGAAGGATGAGAAAAAGAGTCACGGCCCGTCCACACAGCAGCGTTAAAAAAATCTTCCAACGCTTCTGCCCATTCACTTTGAATGGGGTGACGTCACGTTACCTCACTTTTCGCCGAACTGCATTGTGGGAAGCAAAGCGAAGATTTCCAGGATTTTCAGGATTCAAAAGTTGAGCAATGTTCAACTTTTGAAGCTGAGCTGGAAGCGTCAGCCAATCAAATCCCGTTTATGCAAATCTGACAGTACAAGCGCTAGCCAATCAAACCGCGTGCAAGCTGGGAGTGAAATACCGCAGTTCATTTTCTATATTCTTAAAAATGGAGGAGAAATTAGTTATTGCGGTAGAAAATCACCCGGTTCTTTATGACCAGTCCCTAATAACTTACCGGGATTCAAACCGGAGGACAGTGGGTAACTGGTAGGTTTTCGCCTGTTTGGGGAGTTTATATCCAGTTTACTTCGTTTTAACATTGCTATTGCTTTGTATGTCGGGGGCGGGAGATTCATGTGATTGGTTGTTGGTTGCAAAAAAATCCCCAAGCTTCAGACACGCCCACCTCCAAGATTTTTTTAACGCGGCTGTGTGGACGTACCGTTACTATTTCTACTATATTCTATTTACTTGCACCATCTGTTTTATTGTGTTGCACTGTTGGTGGAGCCTGTGACCTAAGATTTTCATTGTCATAACTACACTGTAGCTAATGTACACATGACAATAAAAACCAGAAAGTCAGAAAGTGATCATAAGCATAGTGCAAAAATAGACCCTCAAAGGTTAAAATCACAAAAATATGAGGAAAATAAATAAAATGTGTTTAAAAAACCATTCCATCTTAATACGTTAAGATAACGGAAACCAAGATGACAAAAACAGAAAGTAACTTGAGTTAAAAAAATTACATAACATGACAATATTCACACAAATACAACAACAACATCAAATAAAAACATTGCAAGGTAATAAACGACCCATTATTTGAATCACGTGGTTCAGTGAGCTGCACTCACAGGGGATGGTGGTGCCGTACCGCTGGGGGTCTGACACCAGCAGCTTGTTTTTCAAACTGCGACGTCCGACCCCCTGTGCACCAATCAGAACCAGAGTCTTCCTCCTGAAGGGCGGGACCTTGGCTACCTCTTCATATATCCGCAGCTCGTGTCGATCGAATTCTAGTCAGAAAACAGTCATTATGGGGACGAATATATCATAACAACATAGACTGGGACGTTGTTATTGTGAGGTACGATACCTGCATTTTTGGTAGTCAAATACATCATCTTTTTTTTCTTCTTTCCACCCATTCCAGCACAAAGAGGGCCTGAGACACAAAGAGACAAAACTCAATAAAACCTCACACTTTTGTCTCAGCCAACAACTTTAACAAAGTCCAAATGATTAACGATCAAGTCGGAAAGCACCAAAGGGTAATAAATCCAAAGTGTATTACAGTTAACAGCCCACTAGAGGGCGCTGTGCACTAATATTGATCGACCTGTCTGCTGCCAGAGGACACCTGTGACCAGGCTCCACAGAGCATCTGTTCAATATGAAAAATGATTAAGCCCATGGGGGGGGAATGCCTTATGAATAGAGACATACATAGAAGCAAACATGAGCTCAGGTAATAATTCTCATGTCAGAATTCAACCCATCAAGCCTCGAGTGCTACATTATGAAGTATTCTTCTTCTGGATCAACAATTTCAGACCTCACCCTGCAAGAAAACAAAAAAAATGTATTCAAATCATGCCCCCAGTGGGTATGATGTGTGGAAAGCGGACAGATGTGTCCTTCCCGCGCTCCAAGGGCAGCACAGTTTGCTGTCATCTTCCTCTCCTCCTCAAGTGAAGGGCGAGCTGCTGACTGTGACTCACCACCTGTTTTGTTGAGATCAGATAGATCTTAAGGACCAGAGGCTCTTTTCACTGCACATCTCTCAAGAGAAGAGATGATTATTGATCAGGTTTGTATTTACGGGGGTCTTATCACCTCTCCTGAATCAGCGTGCTTTCTCTGGAGGGGCTGTTTGTGAATGTAGGACCCTGCAGCTTAATAACAAGCAGATTGGAATCAGGCCTCCTTAATCACGCCGGCACTCATTACCAGCTCTCCAGTGCTCACTGACTAGGTTTGCAGGATGAGCAGCCGGCGCCAGATGAAATGTGTGTATGATGTGGAGAGGAACAGATGCTGTCTTTGTTGCCGGTGCGTTAGTCTGTGTCGAATCTACATAATGAGAGGAGCTCCTCTGCTCTGCTGCGAGCCGTGAGAGGTGTACCTGTGGTAGTGAGCTCCAGATCTCTCTTCACAAACGCTTTCCTTTTCTCCTCCAGCAGCTGGCTTGGGATGAGACCTGCACTGCCTCCTTCTATGTGGCAGGCCTGCGAGAGCACACAGAACAAGCAAAATAATTTGACATAACATTACATGTTACTTGTTAGATGCTTTTATCCAAAGCTACTTACATACTCAATGCTGTGGACAATCCCCACAGGAGCAATTTGGGGTGAAGTGTCTCAGGGACACAACGACATGCTGACTGCAGTGGGGTTTGAACCTGTGACCCCCTGATCTCAACACCAAGGCTCTATCCACTGCGCAACATGCCTCCCAATAATATATATATATATATAGAATAAAATCCTTTAGTCTTAGCTGAGGTAATACATGCACAAACAAATGCTGAATATCCTTGGCTTTACTCACCTGCCACCAGTTCAGGTCCTCCTGGTTGAAAATCTGCAGAATGTTTCCGCTGTTGAAGCCGAGCCCCGCTTCCCTGCAGGGAATCAGGTTATCATGGGATGGGTCGTAGTCAAAGTGACACTTTACAAAGGCCTGAATGGATAAAGACAGGGAAAGGAGGGAAGGTGTCAGAAAGATTCCCCATAATGGATGTCAAAACAGATTGAAAAATACACATTTAGGCTGGGGATGTATTCCCCCGCTGCCTGGGTGTGTATAAACAGACCATGATATGCAGTGGGCACATTGGGCGTGTAAAGTGTCCATCACTTTGAAACAGCCTCGATCAGTTAGAGCCCACTTCATCTCTCGGCTCACTTTCACAACACTTCAAGGATTCAAGATTAAGCTCATAAAGCAAAACCCTGTATCGCCCCCACTGACAGCACCTTGAGTCTGACTGACACATAGAAATAAAAAGAGAGCCAAAATCTGTAGCCATGGCAACCATCCCATCCCCCCCACCATTGCACTTGACGCCTTTCCTCGTACTGAACTGATGCATGAACATAGAAAAAAGGCTGCAAGCTCTCGTAATGTGTGTGGCTTATCACACACACACACACACACACACACACACACACACACACACACACACACACACACACACACACACACACACACACACACACACACACACACAA
>NW_011349568.1:172555-176069 GCF_000735185.1 Notothenia coriiceps | reverse complement strand
AGAGCCAAAATCTGTAGCCATGGCAACCATCCCATCCTCCCCCCCACCATTGCACTTGACGCCTTTCCTCGTACTGAACTGATGCATGAACATAGAAAAAAGGCTGCAAGCTCTTACCACACACACACACACACACACACACACACACACACACACACACACACACACACACACACACACACACACACACACACACACACACACACACACACACACACACACACACACACACACACACACACACACACACACAAAGGGAGCTGTCAGTTGAGTTTAGTCACCATGCGATGGCAGGGCTCGAGGCGTGAAACACAGAACTTTTGCAAACAACTCGAATCATTGCAACTCTTGGCACAGTTCGACGTTCTCCTACAGCACTTTACCGTGTGAGCAAACCCAATTTATTCTTTATCATCTCTGACGGACGGCCACTATTAGGTGCTCAAGTGGGCACTTTGATATCAGGAGCTGAGACCAGAGAAAAGAAAGGCAAAACACAAACACTTACACTCTGGTTTTACAAAGTGAAGGTCCTCAGAAGACAGCAGGAATGTGTTCTTACAGACAAGTCTCCGCCTTTAGAAATGTTCCAAAGAGCCATGCCTCAAAACACACTCTTTAAGTGGATGACCCTAAGAAATGTGAGGGCACTTTCTAACATAAAAGCATTTGTGGCTGCTCCTCAAGAGTTTCTACAGGTCTTACCAGAATAGAAGGAACAACTACTGTATATTATACTGCTGTCATCAGTAAAGTTGCCAATTCCAGTTTTGGCATAGTTTGCATTTTTTCATTTCATATGAATATTACACAGTTCCTCTAGAGGCTGAAGTACCTGATATTAAACTCTAATTTGAAGCCAAAATAATCATGTAACAAGAATATACAGCCATAGCGTACTTTAAGCTAAATGCTAATGCTAATATCGCATCATGTTTACAGGGACAGAGCTCAAATGTGCTAATTAGCCATATATATAAACATGTATACAGACATAGCCTCTGTGAGTGGTTTAAGGTAAATGCTAAAGCAAGTGGGCAGAAAATCCAAAGTGACAATGATAACATTTGCTATTTAGCCATGTGTATACAAATGTGTATAGTCATCTGTGTGACAGGCTTTGAGCTAAATGCTAATGCGAGTAAGACAGATTGTCTACAGTGAAAATGCTTACAATTCCTAACTAGTAATGAATACAAAGCACAGCAGAGGCTAATGGAAATAGCATTAGATCCAGGTAGTTGTCATAAACCAAAGCATTGGGCTGTTAGTCTAAAAATGTAGTTAATCTGCCAAAACAAGTATTTCAATTCTTCCTGTGGATGTTTAGAAAGTGTAATGGCAATCCAATCAATATCTTTCGAGAGATTTTCACTCAAAAACACAAATGCCAACCTACAGTAGCTAGCTAAAAGTCAGGTGATCACTTCAGTCAGAGGTCCTCATCTGGGCATTGTGGATGTCTGTACACATTCTCATTGAAACACATCTAATAGTTGATGAGATAACTCAGTCTGGACAAAGTGGTGGACTGACCGAATGCCCAGTGGCTCATCTCATCCAATGGAAAATAAACTTTTAACCTTTTCATTGAGTTCCAGTGATTCTTTGCACCCAACAGCAATAATGTGCTTCAAATTCATGCATGTCTGTGCGGATAATAATCCTTCTTTCCACATCATTTTCTTGTAAATAATGTTCTAGTATATTTTGGTGTAGTGTAAGGAATTCATTTGGCACAGCTTCTTCAAGCTCTTGTGTTCCTCTTCTCTACCGCTGAGACAAATCAGTCACGGAGATTGAGCCCAATTTTCTTTTAGCTGTATGTACTGCATCCTAAAATGCTCCATCCTTCCATCCTATTGGCATCACCAGGATACATAACCCTTCTCTTTACCTCACTCTAAACTGGGTCATATTTTCAGTGTGACTAGTCTCCTCCAGCTCTTAGAAAGCTAAGCGAGCAAACATAACCCGAGGAGAGTCACTAAAAAACACATCGTGATTTTTTCAGCAGTCTTAAAACTATGTCTTGTAAAAAGTATTTCATTTCAAACAATCTAAAATACAATTTGAACTTTACGACCATGGACATGATGAAAGGTACAAGGACTCCAGCGTCACGAGCTGTCTGTGGGATCACTCTTTTCCTTTCTCATCTGGAAGGCTTAACTTTTGTCATCCATAATATATGAGCATACAATTGCTCAAGTGACAAAACTCTAGAGCAGATTTCAAAGCAAAATACCCAATGTCACGTACAAGGTCCCGCTATAGAATTAGATATATGATCCTTGGCACAGCATGCAAGGTTACAGGCTGCAGGGAGAGAGCCAGGGGGGGACGGAGAGCGGCACTTACTTGACTGATGGAAGTGACAGTATCCTTTCCAACTAATCAGAACATTTTGCACACCGTGTACTCAAGGATCGCTGATCAAAGCAAGGGTGTTTTACTTTGAAAGAGCTTGAGATTTAATGTGGAAGACATTTTAAACACGGCTATAGTTGTGGTAACTGTTCTTAACAATCACAAAATGGATACAAACAACATGCATCCATTGTCATAAACTGATTTTTCACATTTAGGGAACTTTATGTCTTATAACCCGTCGACAAGGAGGTTTTCTATTCAGCCTGTCTGTCTGTCACCAGGATTATGGTTACAAAAAGTGCCTAATTTAACCAACCTCAGAAGAACTCATAAGATTTTGGGGGGGATCAAAATCATGTTGCTGATACACCATGTTAACTTTCAGTAACATTACAAGACAGGGAATGTGTGCAACATGTGTCCTATGGTGTCGGAATAATCAAAAAATGTGATTCCGACCCGCACAATTCATGTGAAAGCCCACTTTCAAACAGTTAACAATATTGTTTTATGTCTCCAAGCAATACAACACAACACATCTTCTTAAACGTCAATTGTTTCCAAATTAAAACTTAAAGCTCATGAACACAATACGCTTTAGAGAAAGACTTCCTGACTCTGGAAAAAGCACCATCAGAGGAGGTCTGGGCTCCCTAAGTGCCATTCTAGTTGAATTATTCTACACTGCACTTTGACTTGTATTTTATACCTGTCTTATTCTATTATAGCTTGTTTAATGTTTCCATTATTCTCCTGGCTTTTTAAAGACCGTTTTGAATCTACTTAAATATCAGTTTATAAGCGTTTCTGCTGCACTTTATCTTAATGCTTTTAATGTGTTTTCCTATGTTGCAAAGCACTTGGAATTGCCTTGCCTTTTATATTTCTTTTATGTCCTCTGTAAAGCACAAGTACTTCTTATACACTGTAAACGTTTTTCTTCCAATTATGTGTATTTATGGGTGGGTTGTTCGAGTTAAAACAGGAGTCTAACTGTGCATATGCAGCAGGATATGTATTAGACCTGATGTGTGCTGACCTGTCTGGGTGTGTGTGGCTCCTGGTAGCTGGGCAGGATCTTCAGCACCACGCTGCCGCTCGCCTCCTTCAGCATCTCCTGCAGCACTTTGGGGTCGTTGCC
>NW_011349568.1:172231-172489 GCF_000735185.1 Notothenia coriiceps | reverse complement strand
CCGTGGAGGATCCTGGCAATCACCAGCTCGCCGCTCTCCACCCGAAACGTCACTCCCTAACACACACAAGTGGGTCAACTCTCGAGAACAATCACGGTACAGCTTTTAGTTTTTAATGAGTTAACAGTGTTGCGATGTCCTTCATTGCTCAGCAGTTCAAAAAGGCACGTAGTTGAGGGTTGTAAACAAGCAGGAAGTGCCATGGCTAAGTGTTGAAGCTAATATATCAATTACTGTAAATGGTGACCAGATGCAAGC
>NW_011349568.1:171850-172191 GCF_000735185.1 Notothenia coriiceps | reverse complement strand
CTCTGGGTAGAATATCCTTCAACCAAGGTATTCTACATCCTTGATCGAATGCCCTGGCCGTTGCACTGAATGAGAGCGTACGTTTGGACTGACAGTTTGATCAACCAATCATATATTCATTTGTAGCCAATGGGCGTATTCTTTCAGAGTTTCCCTCGGTTCCAGGGTGCTCTAGAAGGCCCGCTAGTTAACTGGCTCGAGACAGAGGATCTAGATGAATGCGTAGAATGTTTTTAACGTAGAAATGACAAGTGCAACAGGTGAAGATGAAGTTGTTGCGGAATTGTTGTGAGTACCCTTTTCAAGACGACAATACAGTGAAAAAACGGACATTATAATGC
>NW_011349568.1:169719-171840 GCF_000735185.1 Notothenia coriiceps | reverse complement strand
TCTGCAGAAAGTCCAGTTGTGATAGACACGGTTCGCCACTGCTAACAAGTGACATGTAATGTAAAGTAGATGCAAATGACACTTCAGAAACTTCTGAGAGACAGTTGGCGTTGGAGAGTTTATGATGAGAAAGTGAGACAAGAGAGAACCTGGCCGAGTTATCACTGATTCCTTTATCATGTCAAGATGCTTCAGATCAATCACCATGTTTTGTGCTAAAAAGCCGTATAAATCTGACTTGTTTCTCTTCTTAACAAAGCTACAAAAACCTCTCATTATACTGAGTGCATATTCTGCTCCAAAAAACACAAATCATGAGTTTTATCTGTTCACATTTTACAGGAAGCCTCTCTCCTGCCTCTGATTCAAATGGGTTGCAGACTCACCAGGTGCTCGCCAGACACTTTTCTGATGCCCACCATCCGGACGGCGTCTGGGGGAACGGGCTGGTTGTTGAGGTCTGCGTCCATGAAGGAGCAGGGGCTGGAGGGGGGGGTCTCGTAGTTTTTGGACGCCACAGAATCATGGGTCTCAAGGAGGGACTGTGTGCAGAACAGCAGGGGAGAACAAACACAGGGGATAAGGGCTGCGAAATGGACAGGATTTTCTTGAAAACACATAAATGGATAGTGCAATATTATCAAAAATAAATCACAAGCCCTACAGATGATGACGTCGATAAATAGATAACAGTTATGATCGAGTTATTGTGACGCATCATCCAAACCAGTCTAATCCATGCTAGCACCACATGCATCATTAAGCACGAGCAGCAGTAATCAAAGGGTTGAGGCTGAGTGCCTGTTAATTAAAGCTGCCGTGTGCTGCTGGAGGACAGACCTGGAAGTGAGGCTCCTTCAGGATGCGGACCAGCTCGTCCACCGCCTGGCTGCTGTCTGTGAGCGGGTTCAGCTCGTTCAGGATGTCCTGCACCAGCTCCACGTTGTTCTCCCTCACAGCCTCCAGCTTGGGTTCCTCAAACTGCTCATGGGCCTGGGATTTAATGAATAAAAACTACGGAGTATTAGGGGTATTTATTCTACTTTCAGGGCCAGGATTCAAGGGGGTCACACTTTGTGTTCAAAAGTGGTCAGACCATGTAAAAAAAATGTATATGTTTTTGGAACGGTCGTCCACATGGGATTTTAGGATTTATATAATAGATGTATTGATGTGAGATTGATAATTATGTGCATAACTGTGCATCAAAAGAGCTATTACAGATTCAACAATGCAAACAAATTGACATTTACAGTCATCCATAGCCTTGTGTTAACCTTTGCAGACCATTTTCATAAACCTATATAAAAACACACTACAGGAAAAGGAAACCCCCAAAAGCATAATAGGGCTTCTTTAAACTAACTAAGCACTTTTGAGTCATTTTAGAATCAGTAGGCTAGTCTTGTTTTCCCTTTAAAGCTTATGTTACAATGCAAATGTGTTTTTCTATATTTACATCGTCTGCTGTGTTATTGTGGAAATAAACCATCCTTAAAGCGTTCTCATTATCTGTGTTGGGATTATATCCCCTTGGTTCCCAGTGTGAATGACACCTTTGGATTAGCTGATTGCCTTCACCATTCAGTGTTTCCCATACATTGATTTATTTGTTGCGGGCCGCCACAATTAAATATCGTCCACCACAAATGGATCTCGTAAAAAAAAAAAAAAAAGATTATTATTAGTAAAAAAAAAAATCTTTTTTTTAAATTTTCTTCTTATTTGGTGGTCTAATGGATAGTGAGGTGGGCTGATGATCGGAACGTTGCGAGTTCAAATCCTCCCTGAACACACTACTAGTGTCCCCTTGAGTCAGGCACTTAGCCCTCGTTACCTCCAGGGAGAATGTCCCTGTAATTGAATCATTGTAAGTGCTTTGGAATAAGGTTCTGCTGACAATGCCTGGAATTGTAAATGATATTTTGGAGAATAAACCCCACGAGATCCCCCCAACTCCGTGTGTTCACTCATTAACAACACCAACACAGAGCAACAAGGATCTTTCTACAGTAGCCCATGAACTCGATTATCTATCTTATTTGAGGGGGGTGGATGCATGACCAACCGAATAGGTAAAGGGCTTTGGCTTTTCTGCCGGGTGGGGGGTGGTGCGGTTGC
>NW_011349568.1:167563-169676 GCF_000735185.1 Notothenia coriiceps | reverse complement strand
ACACACACACACACACACACACACACACACACACACACACAAAGCTAGTCATTACCCCTTCTTTACTTGTGTAACATAACTACGCTTACATCTGCCCTGTGGTTTACACGTGGGGTTAACTAGTGGCAGTGGCATTTGTTCACCAGGAAAGCAAGCCAGTCAATTAAACAGGACTTATTTTTCCATCCGTGAGCACATTTTGTTCTCAAACTTGCGAACTCATCGTTTCCACCGGCCAAAGAGGAACAAAGGAGCAGACACTGGAAACAGCTCGTGTGAGGATTAGAGGATGAGTGTTAAAGGAAAACAAACATCTCTGACTAATCAATGGAGAGGCTGCTTGACGTCAGGGAAATGCTCCAGAGACTCCATAATCCAGACCGGCAGCAACTACAGAAGAGCATTTTTTATTTACACTTTCCTAATTAGACAAGATGAGACATCGTCTGAGATGTTAATGTTTCTTATCCGACCTATTCATGATGTCACTTTCATCTTACTAGACAATGGGGTTCTGGCTTAATGCATCACGTGGAAATAGAATAGTAAGGAATTTATCAATGACAAAAAGTTGCTGATATTTGGAAATCAAAGCAAAAACCGAAACACTAAGAAAAGTTGAAGCTCATCAAAACCCAAATAGAAATCAGGAAAATGTGTTAAATCGCTCACAAATAAAATTAAAATATGGAAATAAAACAATGTATTTCTGGTGGAGGGAAAGTCAGCAACAAAGGAACACCCCCCTCCCACCCTACACTAGCGAAACCCCCAGATGTTTTACCGAATATGTAGAAAACGTAGGTCCAGTCCAGGTAGAAGCAGATCTGTCCAGACAGAGGAAGAGATACGACGGTCCCCAGCTGGGCTCCTGGGGAGGAAGAGAGAAGATGAACATCTGTATCCTGCAGCGGTCTGAATGCACAGAGTAACTTACGAATGATGAATATACAGAAAGTGAGAGGTAGACATTAAAAATGATATGTCTGATGATGAGGTGAGATGGGTGAGTCATACCCTGGTCTACACATGGTGAGGGAGAGATTCATCATTTAGATCAAGTTCCTACATTGCCTTGAACTAAGGATATTTTAAGCATGACTGTTATTGTAAGTTAATATGTTGTTGTTTTGAAATGAGTGAGTCATTGGTAAGTACAAAAAACACTCAGAAAATAGTGGGAAATATCTTCAAATAGTTTTGTGTCCAAAAGTTAAAACGCTTCAAAAACCAAATCCAACTTATTAAACAATTAGTTGGAAAGCTAATACATCACTATTCTGTTAAAGAAATATTAAAGCAGTTAAAACCCAATTCTACTGTTTCATACTGTGTAGCATAAATAAAAACGTTTCCCTTTGTGTTAACATTGTACCCCTGTGTGTGTGTGTGTGTGTGTGTGTGTGTGTGTGTGTGTGTGTGTGTGTGTGTGTGTGTGTGTGTGTGTGTGTGTGTGTGTGTGTGTGTGTGTGTGTGTGTGTGTGTGTGTGTGTGTGTGTGTGTGTGTGTGTCTTACCGATGTAGGAGATAGTGAGCAGGCGGCTCCTCTCCAGCGGGGGGGCCCAGGCCGCCCACATGGTGTACATGGCAGGGAACGTCACTCCCTGAAGACAAACATAAGAAGAGCATCAGCAGGAGTGCAAAAAGTACAAATAACCATCCACTTATCTGCACATGCAAACCATCGCTGTATCTGGTGTGGCTGTAGGTGTGTCTATAACTCCATTGAGATTATGGCGGGTCATAGATGTATTTTAAAAAGGACATTTAAAGCACATTTTGTATTTGAATCCACTACAGCTTATGGTATACATTTCCCCACAATGTTTTGTATCACCCTGTGTCTCTTTAGTAATGAAACAACCTACCTCTCCTATCCCTTCCAGCACCCTGACAGCGATGAGGTATTTTGCGCCCAGGTCAGCAGCCACAGGGGTGAGAAGTGTAAAAAATACAGTTCCCAGGATCCCAAATCCCATCAGCCACTTGGGGCCCCAGCGGCCGGCCAGGTATCCCCCGAGGATCTGTGTGAGGATGTATCCGTAGAAGAAGGAGCCCAGGATCCAGCCCTGGGTCTCAGAGTCCCAGTTATACACACTGGCCTATAGGGGGG
>NW_011349568.1:157867-167552 GCF_000735185.1 Notothenia coriiceps | reverse complement strand
TTAAGTCAACTTATCACTATTGATTCTTTGCTGTGTAAACAAAGAGTTGCCCTGAGTTAAACACGTACAATTAAGCAATTAGTTAAAATAGGTTCCATTTAAGCTTTTTCTCCACATTAAACAGCCTGAAACAGCGCGGCTTTGAGACATATGTTCCCCGAAATGAGCCTCCCTTACAGGCAATGGTAATGTTAGCTTGCTCGGTTACCTGGAGATATTTTAGTTTTACCTCTCTGGACTTTTTCCTCCTCGGCCCTTTGAAGCAGCGGTGTATCGTCCCTCTCCGTGTCCGACCCGTACCGCTCCATTTTACAGTACAACTGGGTCCACTCGGGTCTACTGCATCTCCGAAAAACAACAACAAAAGCTCCGGCTCGACTAGTACACGTCACAAGATAACCCGCGTCACGTGACGAGGGCCACGGGACCGGAAGTAGGAAGAAAGTAGTAGGAGTATTTTAAAGTGCGGGGAAACATTTTATGGGGTTTTATATTTTATATTGTTGAATCGACTCAGTTGTCTTGTGTCTTATCTGTCAGAGTGAAACCATTATTTATTGTATTCTATTTAATTTGTATTGTCATCAATTCTATTAACCGCATCAAATGTTATATTTGCTGCATGTACCTTTTAAAGTTCTTAAATAATCTGAGGGGAATTTCTTGTTGTTTGTTTTTAACTTGTCATTTTATAAAGCACTTTGAGCTGCATGTGTTGTATGAAAAGTGCAATGTAAATAAAGCTTTATTATTATTATTATTATTATCTGTGGTTCTCAAAATTAAAACTTCGCAAAACATTATAGGCTATGTATTTTTCACTTACAATATCTTTATACTTTATCAGATACCCTTTGTCCTATGGGTGACTCATGATGGTCTTGTTGTATGAGTGTTGAATTATATGAAAACATAACATTATGTCCATCTTGTTTGCAACCGACTTCAACTCTCAAAAAGAAAGGAAGGAGTAGGCCTACTGACCTTTCTACCATTGTGCTACTCATTGTTTGTGGTTTATTTAATTATATTAGACTCAGGCCATGAACCTAGACAACTGCCTGCTTATTATGATTATCTGTTTGTCATTTGGAAACTGTCTGCCAGTTCCTTGTCTGATCTTTTTATTTTTTATTTAATTTGCATTGTTTGTATAGAATACCCTTGCTTATTCTTGGACCACTTTTTATATCTGAGGTTTTTGCTCCCACCCAATAAAAGAAAATGTGTGTACAAAAAAGAGAGTTAGGCCTAATGCTTTTACAGGCTTTTGGTGTCAACCTTGCATTCCCCACAGATACAATTCAATAATAGACAATAATAGAAAGGTTTTGTAATTACTTTATTACAGTTGTTTAGTAATGTGATTTTCAGGCTTTATCAAGGACATCATAATTTTCCACGAATCACATTTCTTGAAGAGCAAGTTTTGTTTTCATTTCATGTAACCACTGAAATCAGATGATGGGGAATGATGTAACCTTCAAACACAGCTTTGTTATTGAAATCTGAGGCAGCTCAGCTGTTTGTCTCTGGGCTTTATCATCGCCACCGCAGACGAGAGACGGAAACAAAGAGAGAAAAATGCTGCAGAAATGAAGAGAGACAGACTTCTACAACAGTAACTACCAACATGAACAGAGAGACAGACAGGCTTCTGTCAGCCACGGGGCTTTGGTCATAAAGTCTCTGAAACACGAAACATCAGAGACATCAAAGAACAAAACACGTGGACGACATCTGAGTTAAAGTGTTGAGGATGTTAGGTTCTAAAAAACTGAATTATACAAGTCTTTTATCTTGACCTACTTTTGACAAGTCCTTGACAAGCCATTTGTCATGTTTTACATCAGTTTAAGAAGCAAGTTTAAAGGTCTGCACTGCAGGCGTGCCCCTTGCTTTGAACCTGACCTTTGACATAACCTTTTATGAAGAAAAAATTGCAAAGAATATATAATCGGGTTTTATTCTCCTATAGGAGAGGGGAGAAGACCTGAAAGATGACATGTTGAAAAATCACATTTTGCAGTAACTACAGATAATATATTAAAGAGTAGTACTTGAAATTAAATGATGGATTCCTGGTGAAGTAGCAGACCACTTCAAAGCTGCTCTGAATAATTGTTGTTAATCAACAATTTGCCAGATCACTGTGTGTATGTGAAAGGGGTCCCATGTAAGAGTTTTTCATTTTACAGCCTGCGAACTTTACAGTTTTGCTTCACTCTCAATGTACATTGTTTCAAGCAGCTGAAAGACACTACTGTATACTAAGCACAAATGATGATCAACTCACAGATTGCTGTCTGCTAGGTACCAAACGATGGACAGACAACGTTAGCAGCTACATAAAGATTTTTAAGAAAGAACATAGTGATAGCAATGAGTCTCTTTTGCATAATGTGCTATTAGATCAAGTGTTATTATGGTTACCAATGCTACTATATTTTGCATAGTAAAAGAAAAGCACCTTCTCTCTCAGTCATTTCAAAAGATAATGACACAACCAGCTTTAGTCTTCTTATCTGGCAGCTTGCCATGCCTAACATAATACATGTGTACCNATGAGCTGATCAGATTTGGGCCACTTTATGATGTCATAACGATGTGTTGGCTTGTGTAACCATTAGCCAATCAGCAACCAAGGTAACCCCCCCCCCACCTTATCACCTGAATATCCTCCTAGAGCACCATTGATTTTTTTTTAACCAAATCTCTCTCAGAGGGGCGTGGGGAGGGGCTCCTTATTTTCATCTAAAGTAACAGACAGAGAATCAGCACTTTGGAAACAGGGCTGAAACAGAGGGGATTATGGGTAATGCTGCAATGATCTGTTTGGTGTTTAGAGCCAAACACTTCATAGAAATGTTCGTATATATATCTGAGACCTATGATATATTGATAAACAACAGTGTAATAGGGGACCTTTAACGTAATGTCAAAACCGACACATGCCTATGAAATGTTCCTCTCACAACGGTGTGATCACATAACATAGCTTCCATGCTGGCATGTTGTTGGAAGGCCAGACTCTGACTGCTCGCTCCATCAGGTTACAAAGAATTCTGCCAAAACTCAAAATGGGCTAAAGTCCCTCCGCTGCACCACTGAATCACAGCCTTTAAATCCATGTGCAAATAACTTTGTGTGTGTGCTGTGCCTGTGGCCTCGTGCGTGCAGAGTGTGTGAACTACATTGCATGGGATGATTTGTGTGTACATGCAGGCTTTGCTGAATATATATGTGTGTGTATCTGTGCACCAAATCCTGTCTCTCAGCGGGGATTCCTCCTCTCTTCCTCAGCAAACAAACACCGCCGCTGCCATGGTACCTGATCCCACCAGACAAATCCTCCCTGGGATTGTCTGACACCATGAATGCTCAGAAACAAGATTGCTTGTGGTGTCGTTGCAAGTAGTGCTACTGTGAACTATGGAAAAACAGCTGTGTGTAATTGGCATTTGTTTCTTATTTGTTGGTTCATTTCTGTACATTTTAGAACAGAAATAATTTAGTATTTACCCGTAGTTTCGTCACCCAATAATATAACAGGATCATATCCCAAAACAAAAAGCCAGCAAACTGCTCCAAAATGCAGCAGATGGGGAAAGGATAAAGTTGTAAATTTTTTATATGCGACCTCGCACCAGAGATGTTGAAGCCATATCCAATAACCGCAGACCCCCGTGTCTGTGGCAGCAGAGAAGAAGAAAGTGAAAAATGAATGTTCCTGAAATATTGATGTTTCACAGCGAACACATCGAAGAAGCCTACATGACGCTAGATTCGACTCAAGTTTGTTTTCTTGTTTACTGTATCTTGCATTGAGGATTCATGAGTGCAGTGTTGCTCTCAGCGGGGGATGGGGGGGGGAGGGGGGCAATTCAGGTCTCTGTTTCTGTGTTAACGTGCCCTTTTCTGTGTTACTGAATCAAAGAAAAAAGCCCCGCAGAGGTCGGAAAACATTTAATTATAGCTCAGCAAGGTGCATCTACTGCTCACTGAGAAGCTACACTAATGGAGTTTGATGTTATTGATGCGTCTCCTGAAAGAATGGCAGTGTTTCTCACAGAATTTGATTCTATTTGTGGGGGCACCGCACCGCACCCCACCCCCCCCGGCAAGAAAAGCCAAAGGCCCCTTTACCTATCGGTTGGTCCATGCATCGCACGCCCCGGCAACGCCCCTCAAATAAAGATAATACCATCGGGGCGAGTTCATGGCTACCTCGTGACAACGAATGCTTGTTGCTCTGTGTTGTGTTGTTAATGAGTGAAAACCAGCACCCCGCGGAGTTGGGGGTCTCTGGGGTTTTTCTCCCGCAAAATATCATTTACAATTCAAGGCATTTAGCAAGACCCCACGCTTATTCTCAAAGCCATTAGCAATGATGCAACTTACAGGAGACATTCTGCCTGGAGTAAAACCCNGGTTCCTAAAAGGTTATGCAAAGTCTGGATATAAGTTGAAACCCTGAGAAACAGTCTATGTTGGTATGTGTACCTTAATGGATTCTCAGTACACTTTTACACCAACATAGACTGTTTCTCAGGGTTTCAACTTATATCCAGACTTTGCATAACCTTTTAGGAACCGTTTTTATCTAAATAACTCTTTAGGTATGAAAA
The DNA here is from genome assembly GCF_000735185.1 of Notothenia coriiceps. Lineage (NCBI taxonomy): Eukaryota > Metazoa > Chordata > Actinopteri > Perciformes > Nototheniidae > Notothenia > Notothenia coriiceps. Next base: position 162,924 of record NW_011349568.1, on the reverse strand, counting down.
CATGACATGACTCAAAGCTCAGGTGGATGTACACAAATGTGGAAATTGAAATAATTAGGCATTTTTAGAAGATTCCTTCGTGTTGTATCATAGGTCACATTTAATTATGGTGCAGGTGTTCAACTTATCATTATTGACTCTTAGCTGTGTAAATAGTTGCCATGAGTTAAACATGTAAAATTAAGCAATTAGTTAAAATAGGTTCCATTTAAGCTTTTTCTCCACATTAAACAGCCTGAAACAGCGCGGCTTTGAGACATACTGTTCCCCGAGATGAGCCTCCCTTACAGGCAATGGTAAAGTTAGCTTGCTCGGTTAGTTTTACCTCTCTGGACTCTTTCCTCCTCGGCCTCCTGTAGCATTTATCTGTTAAAGACCTGAAATAATTCTCCAGAATTGATGGATACAAATGTTTAATGGAGAGGGAGTATTGGACCTACATTCATCAAGTAGCTGGAAACACAACATTAAAAGATGGTGTGGCTCTGCTGCTCAGTTATAATGTTATTGTGTGTTCACAGTTTGTAGCACTGCCCTCAAGCTTCAAACCCACTGTAGATTGTTTGGTAATGGGGCCTCTCCCTGCAGCTTATGCAAGTCGAATAAATTAATTTGGAATAAGGCGTCAAAGAGGAACAATTAGACGATAGAAAACATATTCACGTGTCCTAATGACATATCCTACAACGCATACTCTGAAAAGTAAAAGACTGGACACTGCAAATACAAACAAGCTTTGACACTTTAATGGCACTGGCCTACTGTGAAATTCTCCACTGCAGGCGACAACCAGCATAGATTCACTTTTACCCGCTGCAATAACTAATATCAATTTTAAGCATTGTGTTAATAAGGATGATACACAGCAGCACTAATCAACCAGTCACGCCTCTTTAAATCTAATGAGTTAGTAACAATATGAGTCTGTTATGAACAAATGTCTCTCTCTAACTCCTCCTGATATTACCCTCCTGTCTCTAACTCTCTGAGGACAAGGGCCTGTTTGTGCCAAAGGGAAATCATAGGACTCACATGCTTTGGAGGAGAGAAAGTGAGTGATCACAGCAGAAGATCGGGTGGTTCAGAGGAGAGGCACATGTCAGAGCAGCGGACTGAAGTCATTGTGCGCTGGGTAAGGACTACAGGATCAGACAGCTGTGAAATACACTGGATCAGACCCGACGGGATACTTCAACATGGAGAATGGAAAAACAGAAACAGAAGACATGACAGACGGCGTGTCAGAAGGTAAAACAGGCGGAAAAAAAGTATATTAGTTACTTTTGTGAAACTTGGAGAACAGGCTGCTGGTTTGTACTTGGGCTGTATCTAATAGTCACTGCATGTTATGATAGTTCTATTGTTAAGTATTTATTTCAGTCAATCAATTGTTTAGTCAATAAAATGTCAACCAACATTGCAAGTTGGCTAAAAACAACTTCAGAGGTCCAAAGTTGATGAATTCGTCAATTTGAAAATGACAAAACAGATAAGAAAAGTTGCATAATTTTCTCTCAAAACCTTTTAGACAATAAAATATTTAAAAAAAGGTAGCAAACAATTATCTTGTGTGAACAAATATTTGCTTTATTTGCACATGGATTATTTAAAATGCAACAGGTTTTGGCCAAAGAAAGTTGACTTGGTTAAAAAAAAATCCAATCATACTGTCTAGACATTAAATTAATCTGCATTATCCATGTTTACTGCTTTCAATGTACAGTACATTGTCTCTAGGCATTATTTAATACTTTATTATTAGAGTCGCTGGAAAATTAACTTAAATCATGTCCCTGCGAGGAACATCATGTGTTTTCCTATCACTGCTGCGATCACAGCACCACATCCTCCTTGTATCCCTGACTGTGGTAATGAATTAAACACTTTTGTGGTTTATTAATTACCACGCTCAGACACTGTAACTTAATGTTTACATCTTGACTGCAACAACTGAGGCCAATAGGAAAAAGCCACGTTTTTTTTAATAAATAATAACACAGCACACTGCATTTTCCTTCTCTTGATGTCACAGTTAGGAAATGTAATATATATTGTACATTGTGCCTGCTGGCCTAGTCAATTATGCATGATAATATATGGTAAGTACGTATTTCAGATGACCTTTGGCAATGTTGACGGCAGTCTCAACCTGTGACATTTCCACTACAAACACCAGGATTGTGCTTCATACAACTAGCTAACTGTCCCAAAAATGAACTGCATCTAAAGGAAAAATCCATCATAAATATTAATTCCTTTTTCTTTAGCGGTCCAATCATGAACAAGACAACTTCCTAGCAGCTTTTTATCTGTGGAAATGACCTGATTCCACCAGGAAAGACATGCCGGAGACGCTCCGTTTACAATGAATAGAAGTCATAGAGACGTAGGCTACAGTTACCACAAGTCAGAAGATCCCAATTTAAGAAGTTAAGGAACATTAAGCTGATGCTTGGTCTTGCGTGTTGGATGAATCTCTTATCTGAAAAGGATCGGCATGTGTAGCACTTTCACATGACTGAGGGATCACTCCTAAACCTTTCTATCCCAACTTGACTCCTGTGGCACGAGATATCTGTCTTGAACTCCGGTGCAAATGATTTGCCTGTAACCCATCACATGCAGACACACATCCTCCACCGCAGAGACACATTCTCCTGCTTTGATAACAATCTTAATTAACCATGAATTGCATGACTGGCATCACCTGCAAGACCATAAATACAGATATTGCAAGAACTGATGGTGAACTGCGCCTCAACGTTTTCAGAAGATGAACATTTTGGTAATCTGTTCCGAGAATATAAAAGCTTTCTGGACCATGAATTCGTTTGTTAAAATTACCTTTAAAATGTAGTTTTGTATACAAAACAAAGTCATTTGCATCAACAGTGTTTACCAGATTTGACACTGCATTTTATGATGAATCTGAAATTGTACTTCCTGGAGCAGTAACAGAACTTAGAGAGTTGTTTTCTTACAAACATATAAACATTTGTGGCAACTGTAGCCTGAGGAAAATCACAGTATTCAGGAAGAATTGCAAATGGATGCCATAAATGCAGCAAACTTCTCAATAATTGTTTCTGAAGTAACCTTATTGAATTATGCAAAGGGATGAGATCAAACCAGGTTTAGCTGAGACAGTAATGGTTGTTGTAGGAATGTCCACCTCTGGTGTAACAAAAAAAAAGAAGTGAAATAACATTTTATCCACATTTTTATCCGAGATATAATTGTGTCATCCATTAATGCTTTCCATGCCTGCTTGAAAGAAGATGTAATTACTGTGCTGGTAGCTAACTAAATTATTTTTCTTTTAAGATAAAGAAGAAAGCGTGGAGGAGGCTAACATAGAGATCGCTCAGGTATTTAAGAACTGTTCTTTTCCACACCACTTACACACTTTTTGTTTTGCAGAGTGTTAGAGATGAAAAAGCTACCACTCTCTTTGACCGGAGGCTTGTTGCTTTCCGATCGTGTCATTCACGCCTTCCCTTAATCCGTGAATTCCCTAATCTTCCTGCATTTTAAAGGTCTTTCGCATCAGCTGCTCTCACTTAACTGCTCTTGAACGGCAATCAACTTGTCCCATCTAATCGTGTGACATTTACTCTGCAACTTGTCGTGGGAAGACTCTTAAGTTTTGAACATATGATTTGAACTACTGATTATCTTTTCAGGCAAAAGCATAGCACAAGTGTGTTCATAATAAAAGCATTTCCAACACTAGCTGTCAACAATTGCTGTCAAAAAGCGATCAACATATCTGTAAATATCACATTCGTTTGGAATTGAGTTCTGGGTCTCAGTGAGGCCACCAAGGGTCACTTATTACTCACATGTCTTTATGGGCTTGTAAACATTAGGTTTAAATGAGTGTAAACTCTTATTGAAAAGGAACCGACCACAACATTGGCTAAACTTGCAATTGATATTATTAAATAATCAGATTTATGAGGAATTCACACTGCTGTGGCTCTTTAGATCCGCAACCTCTCCAAATGTAAGGTCACACAGCATGACGAACACAGATAGCATCAGAGAAGGAAGAAGAGCACAAGGCAAACAGGACAGATGCTCTATTCAGTCCGCTGCCTGATGCCTTTCACATGACCGAGAGAGAGAGAGAGTGTGTGTGTGTGTGTGTGTGTGTGTGTGTGTGTGTGTGTGTGTGTGTGTGTGTGTGTGTGTGTGTGTGTGTGTGTGTGTGTGTGTGTGCACATACTGGAACAAGTTGAACTCTGTAATCCCAGGTTTCAAGGAGGTTGATGACCTCTCAAGACTTAGAGTACTCCTAGGAGAAGGAGACAAGGCACACCTTGCTGCCCAATATGTAAACACATGCCACAACCTGAGGGACAGTGCATGAGACAGAGGACAGCGGAAAAAGAGAGACAACCCCAGGAAGAAGAGAGAGACAGAGAGGCAAGAGAGAGATTAGGGAGAGAGAGAGTAGAGAGAGAGAGTCAGAGAGAGAGAGTCAGAGAGACAGAGAGAGAGCACAGAGGAGAGAGAGCAGCAGAGCAGCAGATAGAAGCCGAGAGACACGAAGAGAGAGACCAGAGAGCAGAGCGAAGAGCCCGAGACAGAGAGATGTGGGGGGGAGTGGGACCAGAGAGGAGAGCCAGAGAGTAGAGAGAGAGACTAGAGAGAGAGGAGAGAGAGGCAGAAAGAGAGAGAAGCAGCAGCAGAGTTAGTTAAGTAAGGTTAAGTTTCCCGAATAACCGTACTTTCAATTTAATTTGGTTACAACGGTTTTCGTAGTGTTACTGTTTATTAATTGTTGTAATTGTATGTAAGGTTTACAAATGTATAATAACACTACTATATATAATGTCACTATGTTAATGTAAAGTTCATGCACACTCACACACACACACACACACCCACACCACACACACACACACAACACACACACACACACACAAACACACACACACTCACACAACACCACACACACACACACACACAGCACACACACAACACACCAACCACACAACACACACACACACACACACAACACACACACACACACACACACACACACACACCCC
>NW_011349568.1:150765-157822 GCF_000735185.1 Notothenia coriiceps | reverse complement strand
CTGTGTGTGTGTGTGTGTGTGTGTGTGTGTGTGTGTGTGTGTGTGTGTGTGTGTGTGTGTGTGTGTGTGTGTGTGTGTGTGTGTGTGTGTGGAAGTTTTTGAGTTGTGGGAGGAAGATACTGTCCCCTCTGACTGACATAAGAGGGGGGGAAGACTGACGGAAGTGAAATTGCTTGGGAAAGCATGCGAGACAGCTCCCCTCTCTTCCCTTGGCCTAGCCTCACTTGTTCAGCCATGTAGTGTGTGCTACTGCAAACATACCCCCTCTCTATTTAGTCTGTTCCCCAGGGGTAGCTGTAGATATTTAAGGGAGGAGAGTGGAGTGAATAAACTTTCTTTTCTCTGTGTGTGTGTTTGCAGCCATGCATCAAGCCCTGGACACACTGAGTGACAGCACCAGCTCCACAACGGCCAACGACCTGGACCTCATCTTCCTCAAAGGCATCATGGAGAGCCCAGTGGTGAGAACAGATTGATACTTTACATGTGTTCATATGTAGAGGGATGGACAGGCTAGTGGATGAGACAATGAGAAATGTCTATAATGCATCCAAACAGAATTACCTACCACCAACACAGGATAGTTAGACTCAGTATATGCTCAAAAATGTAGGATATGTTATGCTACACATTTCCAATATAAATGTATTTTGTCAAATGAAAATGTTTTTCTGTGTTTTGCCCTACCATTAAAAAGGTGCATGGTTTATGAGAAGTTGTGTGAATGTCCTGCAAAACTTAAAAAACACCTATTATCACAACAATTCAAATTGGTTTTAGTAAAGTTTTCATAGCAGTTTGATGCGTCTGAAATAGGATGTTTGGTTAAAAATCAAACATACCAAAGGTTTCTATTCTATTTGGGACGAAGGAGGCCAAATGGTTGCCACCAATGATTGCCTGCCCCCTCTTCAGCCCCAGTGACAGAAAAGATGGATGGAGGGACATATCTTTTTATTAAAGGCGCAGCAAAGAGTGCCCAGATAATGCATACTTCTGGATCATGTACTGTAACTGCTTTTTCCTAGTGTTAGGAGCTTAGTGCTGATAATGATTCAAGCTTTATTTGTTCTTAGGCTATGTATAATGCCACAGGTTGGATGTAGTTACTTGAATGGTACATTGAATATGCCCGTGTACAGAATTGGGATCGCTCAGTATTTATTCTGATGCACAAATACTTACTTGGCATGTACAAATACATGATGGAAAAACTCAGGGAAGGCCTCTTAGTTTCTAGGGACTCTTAACATCTCCACTGTTTCTGAGCCGTCAGTCATTTTTAACAAGACAACATTTCCATCGCCAATCAAAGCAGAAGACTGAAATAGCAGTCAGTGAACAGCTCAGTTATCTCTGACACGTTTGGCAGGTTGACGCGAGCAGGTGCAGCATCAGGCTCCGGATCAATGGAATGAATGGCAGCCATTAGGTTTTTACAATTATTATAATGCATGTATTACATTATTATACAGAATAAGAAATGACTCAGTAGCACATTGTCGATGCTGTTTTGGTTGAAATGTTACTTAAGAAAGACAGTAAGTACAAGGTTAATTGGTACCACGGTGGAAACAATCTCCTACTAGTAATGAAACAATCCTCTTGTATAGTGGCAGAGGATAATATCATTTGCTGCACCTTGTAAAACTCAAATACTTTCTTCTGAAGCACTTGTTCTACAACAGGATTAAAGGGCTTTCATGCTTTTTGTAGTAAAATCCACCTGGTATTTTTCCGGTTTTAACATTGAGTTGTCCAATATGTTCAAATACGTTGGGTACCTAAGATAAACCATGCTTGATTAGTCTTTTTTCTTACACCTGTTTAAACTCCAGCTGATTCCCCAAACACACCGCAAAAGTACATGTTCTGCTTTCTCCGGTATAGAAGTCATCCCATTGCTCCCCAGAACTTCAATTTCAGATAACTTTTAAATGTGTGGACTTTTTCAAAAGGAAAAAAAGTAGAGATGCAGTTCACGTCGTGTACCGAAATTCATTCTGTACCTTTTTCCTTTATGCCGTCTACTGTCATTAGTATGGATTACTGCATCTGTCTTTGAACAGTCAGCGTTAGCCGAGTTGTGCTGTGCTGGAAGCTGTTCATGGTCTCTCTGTCCTGGGAGATGTATTGGTCTGCAGGGCTCAGACTGAGAAAGAGCCAGAGGTAAAACTCCATTGACTTATTTAGTAGTTCAGAGGCAGGTTTGCTCTGGAAGTTTGAGGATGGACGATCCACAGGAAGCTGTGTAGTGAATACTGCAACCAAAGCACAGCCACCTCTTCCCCTTTTAAACCTTCTTCTCTCTACCTTTTTTTTAAAGTTGTTTTACCTAAAGGGGCCATATTATGCTCCTTTCTAGGTTCATATTTGTATTTGTTTCTCTACTGGGACATGTCTCCATGCTTTAAGGTTCAAAAAGGTCTTTATTGTTCTCATAGTGCCTGTGCTGCAGCACCCCTTTTCACCCTCTGTCTGAAACCAGAGCCCAGTCTGCTCTGATTGGTTAGCTGGCCGGCTCTGTTGTGATTGATTGGTCAACCGCTTAGAGATGTCCCGCCCCTTTGTCTATCTCGTACAATGTATTGGAGTGCTAGCGATTCGAAGAGCAAGTGTTATTGTGATGTCACTATGTTATTTAAAAGGGGGGGTGTGGGAGAGAAACTATTTACATACACCAAAGGCTATTACACACTACATGAAAGGTAGACCCCCAAAAAGCATAATGGAGCCCCTTTAAAGTCTGATTGCCTTCCTGTATGTGTGCCTGCGTCGTCTGAGAGCATGACTCGTATTGCATTGTCTGTCTGAGACGGATCTTGGCGGTACCAGTTTATTGATGAGAATTCCCGTAAACGATGAATCTGCTGATGCAAGCGATGCGTAAAGACGCCTTGCTCACGGATGATTTCCAAGATGACCCCCACGCTGGATCTATAAACGCTTAATGTGTCGATAGTGGAACACACTAGCAGAGGGACGTAGCATGCCTTTGTGCATATGGCTCAGGGACTTGAGTGAATTGTCCTGATTGCACCACGCTCACTACAGAATGATGCAATCAGCCCGGCATGCAATTCCATAATGAATGATGATTAGCTCCACAATGAGCAGATATTAACAACAGCAGCTATCATCATGCAAAAGAGCCTTCACAGTGCTCCATTATTGTCAGTTGTGACTGTGGCGCTGCCTCGATGCTTGGCTTTAATCTAACAGACCACCAGGACTGTTGAGACATTAAGGAGCGCCGAATGAGTCGCTTCTCTTACACATTTGGTTTTGTTATTCCAAGCAATCACAACTCCCCTGTTCAGACTGTAAATGACACTCCAAGGTCTTTGTGAAACATTGCCATGTGTCCTCCAAAACAAGCTTTATACAGAACAGCTTGTGCAAAACAATAAAAAATTAAGTAGGGTTGTAACAAAATGAGATTTTTATGGTACAATAACCATGTCTGAATATATCACATTATCAAGATATCACGTTATATTGTTTCATTATTATTATTATGTTTACTCCTATTATTTAATTACATTAAATGAAAACAGAACTGTAATTATATACAGAATCATAATTATGGTGAAAAATAGCACGCAACTAAGATATGTTAAGGTGAGTTTATACTATAATTAAGCATCTATTTACATTTTCAGATACAACAATTAAATGAGCTGTAAGCTTTTAAAATAATGTCCTAAGTTTGGTAACAAAATATGCTGCAAGTGCTCCGGTCTGTAGATCTTTAACTCACTTACACACTCGGTTATGTGAGTATTTCTTAAATATTTGAAATAAGCAGATGTACACGGTATGATACATTTTTCTACCGGGTCATACTTTAAACACTGAGCATAAAATAGGCTCTTCTTCTTAGCCTCCTTGTTTTTCCCACAGTAGGACATAAAGGTCATGAAATCAGAAGATCGACTGTCCACCTCTGGAAATCGATGAATGTATTCTGATGATGAATATGTAATTTTTTTAATTTCAGACGTCACATAATCTTGCTTTAAGTAATCTATGAACTTTATCAGCCACCGTCGATGACCTTTTGTAACACCATTTAATCGAGTAACAGTGCAAGTCACTGAGCTAAAGTGTTACATGTTCTCCTTTCACAAGAGAAGGCTGACTAAACATCAGAGTATCTCATGGCGATGCAGAATACAATCCTCACTCTGCTTTGTCATTTCCCTTTTGCCTTGAGGACAGCCGTGCTCATTAGCCTTTTATAGCTGTAACGTCTAGGTGGGGAGGAGGAAGATTAGCAGTGTCTGGTAATTACAATGAAATGAGACTTTTGAAAGCCACACATTTCAATATACTTGGCAATTCAATGATGGTGTATGTTAACAACCTGAAAGGCTATAATGCACAATACAAAGGGACGGTATGAAAACATGCTCTGTTCTTGGCGTAGATATTAATTTCCTCTCTTTGAGTAATACAAACTAATTTAAAGGTCACCTATTATGCAAAATCCACTTCTTCATGTCTCTTCTACATCAACATNGTGTGTGTGTGTGTGTGTGTGTGTGTGTGTGTGTGTGTGTGTGTGTAAGATACTGTCCCCTCTGACTGACATAAGAGGGGGGGATGACTGACGGAAGTGAAATTGCTTGGTCACTTCCGTCAGTCATCCCCCCCTCTTATGTCAGTCAGAGGGGACAGTATCTTACACACACACACACACACACACACACACACACACACACACACACACAAAGTTGCTGAAGGAATAAACATTTTTAGTATATGATGTTTTCATGTTTACAATGTTGTATTTCTGCACCAAACTACAGTACAGACTATATACAAGTAGATTTGTAAATGGCAAAGGTTTAAATGTTGTGGTTTGGAAGGATCCTTGATTATAAACCCATAAAATGAAACGCACACACACGCAGCCTCATCTCAAAGACGTCAAATCAAATTTCTTCACCACAGACATCAATCAATAAGACTACAGATCAATCACAAGATGCAAGGCACCGTCAACAATTCGCTAAAGGTCTGGAAAGGTTTAGTGTAGCTTCACAGCATGTCCTCTGACGCATTAAGGTACCAAACACCCTCACACCAGCTTCCAGCAGGCATTTATCTCAGCAGACATGACTGTCAGGAGAGTGGGCATTTATTCACAGAACATTCGTCTGCTGTAATTTACTTACCAGACCCTGAGCTCTTTGTTTCCTAAAGCTAAATATACAGCAGCAGATTTTAATTTCCACAAAGCAGAGAGATTGGTGATTCAGCACAGATCCTGCAGGACCCACTTCACAGGGCATCAAAAGGTGAATGGTCCAATTAGAGGGCTGCTAATTCGTTTAGTGTGCCAATTGGTCTCTGTTGATTTATTCTAACCGTGTTTTATAAACGTCACACCTTTACAGAGGAAAATATATAGACATTTTTATTCATTGGGATAAACCCCTTGAGATGCACCATCTCGTTTTCAAGGGGGTCCCGGCAATAGCAACAACTTACAGGCATACATAAACAAAAAGACCAAATGCAGAACATGACACACAAGACAAACCACATACAGTCTGTTAAGTGAAATTCAAGCAATGCACACAACTAGAGATGTCCCGATCCGATCACGTGATCGGGGATCGGAGCCGATTACGTGATTTTCAAAAGATCGGAAGAAAAAAATCGGTGATCGGGATTTTTTTTTTTTTTTCTAATACTTTTTTTATTTTTTTTATTCAATATTACAAAACAAAAATGCCCATGTTCAAGTCTTAATCGGAAGAAAAAAATCCAGTGATGGGATTTGTTTTTTTTTTTTTTTTATACTCTCTTTTAAACGACAATGTTACAAAACAAACATGACCACGCACAGTCTACAGTCACTGAGGCTTAGTTTGGTTTCACACTACACACATCATGTATGGTTGCATCTTATGGGCTTGGTATATCATGACCAGGTTCACTCACAATCTACACACACATGTGGGCACACGCAGCGATCAATAGGTCACAGTAACATCACGAGTAAGCTGTCTCGCTCTCTGTCTGTTCTCTCTCTGCTCACACACTACACTGACCCAATGCAGCTGTGACACAAACACTACACCATGTTGGATACAATACCAATTACATAACACACAACCTAGCACAACTTGAAGCCTTTTTTTTCACACGCACTGCTCAAAGATCGGATCGAGACACTCGGTAACGGCAAACAGTACAAACAAATGACGGCATCACATGGGAGCACACACGCTGATCGCGCATCCCTACACACACACCATTAAATGAGACAGTCGAGCAATTCAGTTTTCATACAAATATAGTTAATAACAAATGTACAGACCAGTGAAAAGATGAGATAACAATGCATGTCAAATATAGCATCAATGATGCAAGAATGATCTACGAAGCATGCTGGTAAAGTATCAGTCAGTTGGCTCGAACATGAGCTCTTCGCCAATCATTATTTTGCTGAGTGGACAGAGAATAAATCTGACGATGTCTAACTTGATGATTTGGGAGTAGGGTAACAAAATAGCGCTTAAATAAGGGTGTTTTGATAGTTACAGATAAATGCATTAAATACCAGCTGAAGCCATGCATGTGTCTTCTTACTTAAAGAAAAATGACAGGATGAGTACATTTAGAGATACCGTATTCTCTTATTGAACAGCAGTCCTCGCTTGACTATTTCCTGTTAGTAACTATTCAAGTATATTTGACACACCTTATGGCAAACTCTAACATTTATGTGTGTGTACTATTAAGTATGAGTTATAGATGCAAGGTACGCAAGGCATCTTTGAAATAAAAAAAAGATCTCGCCATATGTATCGAATTACAAAGGAAGTAATGAGATCTGTGGTCAGGGCAGAGTAGGCATGATACAGAAAGCCATGAATTGTAAAGTGAGGCCAATGGAAATAAATAACAAGGCCAACGGCGGCTCTGTTAGGATATTCTGAGCACAGGGCAGAGCATGGAGCCAAATGTAATACGCTGCATGGCTCACAGGAAGGTTTAATGTACGCTCCTTCATCAACCTTAGTTTAGGCTGGTTGGCATGCGA
>NW_011349568.1:140825-149780 GCF_000735185.1 Notothenia coriiceps | reverse complement strand
TATTTTGGTAGATTATATGACTTTTTCTACGCGTGGCCGGCACGGGACACAAGTAAATTTTGAAGATTACTATAATAACTAACATTAGTTTGGAGACATCCATTTAATCAACAATACAACAAAGACACTTATTTAATCTATTTCTACTTTTGTATGTAACTTTGGTTAACATGTTAAAATCTTTTACATGTGAAATGGGTACGGCCAGTCATCAAAAAATTCATTCATCAGACTTACGTCAACGGAACGAGAGAATTAGTTGACTTTATCATCAAGGTCAGTCTACAAAATTTAATAAATGCACGCGAAGGTTTGGGTGTTACTTACTCTGAGTTGCCACACGCACACACACAACACACACACACACACACACACACACCAGCACACACACCACACACACACACACACACGACACACCACACACGACACACACCACACACACACACACCACACACACACACACACACACACACACACACACACACACACGAAAAGGGCTTGGAAGTATCGCAGAGAACGTGGAAATTTTCTCGACAACCTCCCTCAGAACCTCCCTCGGTACATAGAATACGTAGGTGTAGGTTGACCACCCGGACGTCGAAGAAGGAGGTCGCGGGCATCCAGCGGAGACCTGCGTCGAGCGTGGTCGAGGACACAAGTCTCGCCGTGACCTTGGGGAGCGCGTCGGAGGGCCGTGGTCGCGACGCGTGCGACATAGTTTTCTCGTTTCGTTACCATTACAAAAGTCAGTGGACGAAATTTACTTTTCTGTCTTTTATAAATTACTTTTCCCAACGTTAAATCTTTCAAGTTTACGTGGTTTCTTTGAGTCATAACAACTAAAATAATGAAAGAAGAAACTTAAACCAAAAAACAGAAGGTGAAATTCTACTCACACTTAATAATTGAACACATGAAGAAACTCAAAGTATCATAGACAAAACCAGAAGAATTAAAAACGACGTTGTTAAAAGAGGAGAAAGATGTAAACAAGACAACAATAACACGACAAAACATACAGTAGTTTCGATAAAAATAAAAGTCATAAGACGACTTCAACAATAGAAACAATTCAGCTACTAAGAACCAAATGAGTTAAACTGTAAAGGAAAACAGTGGTCAATTTGAAGAATAAGAAAGAAGTAAAGATAGAGGAGGCTATTTGCAAACAAGGGGTTTGATTGAAGTAACAACAATAAAGACTTACAATAGTAAGTTTCAGATAAAAAGAGTAGGAAAGATACCTAATCGATTCAGGCAGCCTAAGAAGTAGTCAGATTGGAAAAATCACGTCAAAAAAGTAAGTACCGAATAATTAAGTAAGTAGTCCCCATTGACTTGTCAAGTCCCTTGTAATCGAAGCCGAGCCTCGTCGAGAGAGAGAGACAGAGAGGAGAAGAGAGAGGACAGAGAGAGACAGAGAGACACAGGAAGACAGAGAGAGAGACAAGAGAGACGACAGAGAGAGAGAGAGAGAAGAGTATAGAGAGAGAGAGAGACAGGAGAGACAGAGAGAGCGGAGAGAGGAATATTTGGGGACAAAGTCACCCTACTTTAAAGTGGACCTATCATGCTATATTTGAATAATATAGTGTAGGACCATACCTATATAAGGCATATTTATACTTTTTATTTGTCAAAATACCAAACAGATCATGCATTTTAGCCATTCCTCTTTTCGCTCCATTTAACACTGTCTTTGCATCATGGGCTGATTCAGTGAGAACAGCACCATCTACAGGCCTGGCATATGTACTCCAGCGTCTCCAGCGCTTTCCAACGGCAATGTCCGTGGCTGTCTCCTCCTGATTGGTGGAGTTGGCCTGATAGCCGTAGCGCCACTTATGTGACGTCATAGAAGTGTTCAAATCTGGATCAGTCTGTATCAGATCCGTTAAAGCCCGTTTTTAGAGATTTGGGTTTGGAGGAAAAGAGAGAGGGTTGTGTTTTCTGACACTTGGTCAGTTCCCTGGAACACCGGGGACACATATTTATGTATAAAAGACGTACAAAAGTGCATTTTGCATGATAGGTCACCTTTAAGTAAAGTATGCCGTAATTATGTTGTGCCATATTTACAAGGACTGCCAAATTTCCCATAAACCCTTCATTTCTTAATGAATATTTGTGTCTGGGGCTTTAACACAGTGGATGTTATTTACTGTAGAAGAAGAATGCTGACTTCTGGATAGATGCCTGAAGGAAACCCAGCAGATTTCCCTCAAATCAGACATGTACTGCTCACATTAATACATCTAGCTGTGACACTGTCTTGACACTAATGCAGTTCTTTGCTTTAATCTCCCTGCAGGAGGAGCTGAACATGGCGTTGTTCCACATAAAGGATGTGTCTAACAGACAGAGGGAGGTGCAGAAGACGATAGGGATGTTGCAGTCAGAAAACACCAAAGGCCTCCTCTCTGCTTCACACAGGTAGAGCTTTATGCTATGATGATGTTTGAGTTGTTTCGTCCACACATCTTTTGATATATAGACATTATTAGTTAACCCTACTGTATCTCCAGAATTCAGAATTGATCCAGAACTGCTTTTAATTTCCCTATAAATAATTGCAGGGAAGCAAACATATTTGGGGAAATTACAGTAGTTGTTTTTTATTTTCTGTTTCTTCTCCTTCCACTGCTAATTGGGCCAAAAGCAGAAAGGGCTCCAAGGCAGATTTGCTCTCAGGGGACGAACACATCTGTATGCCGAGCCAATCAGACCTCAGCGTTATTCAGCAGTTCTTCTCCAGTCTGCCACACAGCAGCTCCACATCCACACACAGTGAGTCCACCCACTAAACTGAAGTGAAGACAAATGTCAGACTAACAACAAAGCAGTTTACTCACATTAATGTGTGTGTTGCAGCCTCTGCCTCAGAGCAGGAGGCTCAGCAGCAGAGAGGTTGTCCGTCCAAATCTCCAGCGTGGGGAGAGAGGAAGAACAGCAGAGAGGAGCCTGAGAGACCAAACATCCAGACTGAAAACAGTAAGACATACTGTATATATGTGTTAATACAACTAATAATACCACATCCTTTATATCATCACCAGAACCACCAAGAGTCACCACTACTTATACACACACACACGTCTGTTGACTAATACTGGAAACAGAATACATGCCCTTTCATAATTCAGCATTTCGGGAAACACTTACAGTAATGCCTATAGTCAGAATAAAAGATCAATATTACATGCGGGCGATCCAGGCACTCCAAAATGATCAAGTGACCACAATTAAAGAAACATTTAAAACCCTTATCATAATTAAAATACCAACATCTTTCACTCACTCATTGTTTTAAGCCGTGAAAATGACACACCGTTGTCTACACTTGTCGATACACTCTCGCATATTGTTCAAAACACTTTATGTTTTGTTCAGTTTAAGGCTAGCATAGGCGGATTTTGCGGGGGGGCAGGGGGGGGGGCATTGCCCTATATAATATATATAATACAAATATTTCGTATATCAATATTTTAATAAGGTAGGATACTGGTTAATAATATTGTAGCGTGTTCAAGTAACCAAGGGATATAGTAGTTATCAAATAAGTATAAGATGTGCACAGTAATGATAAGTTGTACAGTTATGTAATGCACTGTTGTTGGGGGGAGGGACCGCCCCTTCCATATAAGTGTGTGTGTATGGCGGGCATGAGGCGTGCATGACAGGACGAGTTGTGTTCATATGTGGAGAAGTCATACTCAGTGCGGTGAGCGCTGGCTTTATTGCTACTGTATCCGTAACACCCCACGCAATAGTTGTCCGTAAAAAAGGTTTGCCCCCCCAAGCGCAAATGTCAAACTATGTCCACTGCACAGATGCAGTTGTAGACAAATGCATACTAAGGTAAGTTTGAAGGGGTCTTGATGTCAACTTGTAGCATTGGGAATGTTGGTCACTACTAATGTGTGTTGAATTTAAATCTTGTCCTGTTTTCACTTGAGGCTGTTTAGTCCTCTGCTCAGGTGTCGTGGATGGACCGAAGCTGGGACTTAAGTGAGGTCAAAATAGCCTTTGTACTAACCATTATGCATTCAAGAAATATGGTAAGTACTTTGTTTTTTACCACCACCATGAAGGAGGATTTGTTTGAGTCAGCAGTTTGACATCAAAACTATTTGCTTGGTTTCCATAAAACTTGGTGGAAGGTTGTCACTATTGGTCAAACAAGAATGCAACATTTTTGACCGCATATTAATCATGGGGCGGATGCACACATTATTTGTCACTGATTGAAATGGCCTTGGCGGAGAACGAAGTACCCTTCTAGTAAAAACTAGAGTTCAGCCAGTGGTATTTGGAGCTGATTATGGAGCAAGACATTATCGCTTTCACAAATGTGTCGATATTCCCATCTTGAAATGATATTACCAAGGCTGACATGAATGTTTTGTCTTCCAGTCAGTTGTTTGCAAACACAATCCAACTGATATGACGTGAACAAAGCACAAGCGTTATTAACATCCTTGTCCTGCCATAGCATCCAAATCAATAAAACCTACTTGAAAGGAGCAGATTTAGAGGTGAGTGGCGTCTAACTTAATTGCGATCACTCCAAAACCGACAACGTCTAAAATCAGCCAAAATAATGTAAATCTGTTGTACTATGGCTGTTCAGAGTCTTCATCTCTTCCAGGAAACTGACAAGAAACCAGAAATCCTTCACACTGTTAGATAATTTGGCAACATCTTCAGAGGAAACACTGTAACCCTGACCTCCTCTCTCTCGGTTAGCCAATCAGCAGGACGAGGGACTTTAAAAAGATGCCATTTAAGCCATCCCATCGCCATGGGGATGCTTGTTCCAGGCTGGCACAATATGGGTTCGGGCTGGATGATCGCCTTATTAGCCGGCAGAAGGTCACAGCTGGAGACAACACTTGTGATATTTGTTGACATTTTGCAAACGGACAGCGGCTTTAGTTATACCTCAGCTCTCGGCCACAGAGTCTGGATGAGGGAGCTGTGCCTACCGTGCTGTGAATGAATCAGGTGCTTCCTATATCCAGTACACGGTTAAACTGCATAATTGTAACATACAAGTTGCTATGCATCGGGTAATCGAACGGGACCCAGGTACTCCTCAGTGAAAACACGACTGTTTGATATCTTGGCCCCATGATGATGGAATGAGTTTTCTATATTCTGTCTGATATCAGGAAAGCAATAAGTCTACACATAGCAGACAAAAAAAACCCATCTATCTTTGCCCTTAAGCCAACAAAAAAGAAAGGCATTACACACTCTGATTTGGCTTACATGAATGAACGTATAAGTGTAATTGCATTAGCATCTCCTTGTTTCATTTGTGCTATGTCTGAAAAAGTAAATAAGTTAATGCAGTAGTATTTGCAATGGTTTGACTTATTGAAAGTACTTGCAATTAACTAGCTTTTTATGAGTTGATATCTTCATGGTTGATGGTTACATAAAAGCATCAGTTTGGGGGAGGGGAACACAAACAAGTGCATCAGCTAAACTTGCCTTTAGGAAGGAAACATTGAAACTTTTGCTGTGCATTTATTTTCTCTCTCCGCAGTTAATGAAACGGTAAACAGATCGTCGGGGAGCGATACGGATGAAATAATTGCCAGTGTCAACACATTATCGGATAGCCTCAACCAGAACAGAATTAAATTGTCCCATTGTCTCGAAACCCGGCGATTATCTTTGACAGCTTAATCCTAGCAACACCTTGCAGTCTATGATCCTTCATCTGTGTTTGATCACGGGTTCATTAGTCCGGTACAGGAACACAGAATATTCCTCCCATAGTGTGTGGCTTAGGAGTGTGTGTGTGGGAATGTGTGTGTGGGGAGTGCCACGGAGTTATTTGAAGGTTGCGAGTCTGACACTTTCAGGCGTGCCGTCTCTGATCAGAACACTGTTGCATATGAATGACCCCCTACCTACTCTCCATGAATGTACAATGCACCCCAGGTCTCTCTCTCTTTCACACACACACACCCACGCTGAAGTGATAGACAGGATGCACAAGCTTTGACACACAATGTGATTCATCATGGCTGTCACCTCTGTCTTGTCAAGCTCCATTACAGAGGATATGATGGTATACTGAGTGACATGCAATAAACTTGGCAATGATGCAGCTATCTTTACCTAATGAAACATGACATCATGAATAAGATGTGTGCACAGCGCAGTATATAAATAGATATGGAGGACTCATAACATATTACTGTGTAGTATACAACCCTGTGAAGTATTAATGAAGTACATCAATTATGAATTGAATGTATGGTACTTTCTACTCCATGTTGTGCGAGCAAATATTAGCAGTGCATTACCATTCAGTACAACAGACTTGGACATGCATACACCAACTGCTCCTCCTTGCTTACTGTACTTACCTCAAAGTGCATTCCTCTGTCTCGCACTCTATATTTATCTCAGTGTACAGTAATGCTTCCCACTGTAAATGAATAAATAATACAAAATGTGGCATGTTTTCACTGCACCTTCATGTCTTTGTAGCCTGCCGCCACAGATTCCTGTACATCACATGCTGCTCTGGGTCCTAATCTATCTCAGCTTATTTTCATCACACTCTGGAGCTTTTGAACCAGCACATGACGAGCAGGTGTAATGCGAATTTAAAAACACAAGCAAGCTCCAAACCACCAGGGTTTACATATTGCCGGCTTTAAGTGGCAATTAAACAGTGATTCAATCTTCTCATCCTTCCCAGTTTCCTGTACCGTATATCTTCCCTTATGTGTGATAAAACACATAGCTGGAGGAGTCTGTTTACTGACTGCTCTGCGTCCCTAACACACCCAGCAGGTGGGGTTCTTACCTTCTCCCCCAAGCTTCATTCCCAGGCCCTCCAGGGAGTTGGCCGAGTCCCCTTCCTCCAGGGAGAGCCGTCCAAACAGGCTGCCAGCCATGGAGAACAACACCTCTCTACAGTGAGTGCAAACAGTCACAGTAACACACCCAACACTGAATGTGAGGCAGACTGGAAGCTCTCTCTCCACTGTTTCTCTCCTTTTCCTCGCTAAAACGGCTGGTCGCTCTTTCCTCCCTCTACACCTGCTCTTGAAGTGAAAGTGTATAAGCTTTGCCTGGCTGAGCGTCTTCTATTCCGCATGAATGAATGGAGACCGGAGAGGGTTGTGTGCTTCGGCAGAGAAAGGTGGGAGTGGGGAAGAAAGAGGGAGGGAAGTATGATGCTTTCTCTAGGAGGAGGGAGAAGAAGAAAAAGGAGGCAGGGCAATTCTCCCTCCAGGCTTCCCCGTGGGGGTTAACTGGGGGAAAGAACAGCAGAAGGCTTGTAGGGAGGAGGATCGGTCAAGGAGGCGGTGTGTGGGGAGATGACACACATGAGTGATGACCACTAACACAGGTTTAAACACAGCCAGCTTTGCAGATGCAGTTACTGAAGAGCGCACATTTGTATTTGTGCTTTCTGCTCATAAATCAAGTCTCTTCGCGGACAGGAGTTGAAAAACAAAAAGTACTGTTTAAAATCGGAATTGACCCTTTTCTAACCCTTCTCTGCAAAAACAGCCTTCCTGGAAATGCTGCTTCTTAAAAACACTTTGAATAGGTTGGAGAAACTATTTAATGTGTGTTACTAAAAATGCCAGTCATCCAGAGTCAGCCCTCTGCTGGCGCACAAATCAGCGCTGACTGACAGCTCATTACAAAAGAGAAACTCCACACACATTTTAACTCTCGGCGGAAGTGCTTTTCTGCATTCATCCGACAGCTGGCTTCTAGGATTTATAACCTCATGATCAAATACTATAAAGCTTTGAGTTTGATCCTCTGGTAACCAACTGAGACTCCGAATTTCCCAGACATCTGGCTTTGGCTTTTCAATCTTTAATGCGTCTGAATCAAGTGCCCTCAGTGCTGAAAGAAGAGGAAATTACTGTAATTATGGCAACGAGCCAGGTTAGAGACTAATGTGAAATATATTTACCTCTGCCAAAGTACTACATTTTCAACTTTGATATCAGTGCAGAGGTGTGCATGTAAAAATTCCCTTTGATACAATGCCAACAAAAGAGACCGTTGAAATCTGACTTGGATTCCAGCAACTCTGTGGAAACTATTCACCAAGGGAATAATACATTGTCTGTTATTCGAGGCAAAAATAGTCAAATATTGTTCTTTTGAGGCCTGGGGTGCAAGACATGCTGCCGTTTGTGTGTTTTCAGTTATTTCACAGCATCTTTACTTAAAGAGGCCCTCTTATGGTTTTTCCTTTCCTCTAATGCTGGGGAACCTTTTTCCTCCCAAGGGCCATTTCAATTTTTTCAACATCCTCCGAGGGCCGTACAAATGATTGACCTCTGCTTAAAATAACTAAAATCACAGCCCATTAATTTGGCCTGTCTTTCAGGCTGTGCAAAGAAAAAGCAACCTCTTAATCCGGATAACTTACCATGACTCGCGCATGCATGTGCACGGTTGTGGCATGACCACCAAAACAGAAAGATATGGACACAAGATGTGATCAAATGTATTTAGTTTACGATCCATGTGGACATGATTTAAGTGAGGGGGGGGACCTAACCTCCACTAGGGTTTTTTTTTTTTTTTAAATGTTGAAGTTAAAAGCATCAATCTGGTGCACTTTGAGAGCAACATTAGGAGATCTATGGATACATCTCTCAACATCCCAGTGGCGAGCCATCAGGGGCCCTCTAGGCCCTCTGTGAGTGCCTAAGACATTATATAAGATAATATTTGAAAACATTAAAAAATATATTTATTTTTGTGTTACATTTTTCATTAGTTTTACCAACATAACTTGATTTAATTGTATTTAAAATAACATTTCCAAAGAAATAAATCCTTCGAATCTGCCTAATCAGTTTCTATTGGAATGTGAAGGGTTAAATGAAAGAAGCTCGTCTCTGCGAGTTACGGCTCCTACACACGGCGGCGTGCATTGTCGCTTGCCGGCGGGGG